>NW_027016918.1:15050-25000 GCF_036934945.1 Oncorhynchus masou masou
TGTAAATAAATAGGCCATAGATGCAAAGTAATTTCAATTTAGCATTAACACTGGAGTGATAGATGAGCAGTTGATGATGTGCAGGTAGAGATACTGGGATGCAAAAAATCAAGAGGGTAAAGTAATAATATGGGGATGAGGTAGTCAGGTGTGCTATTTACAGATTGGCTGTGTACAGTGGCCCAGCCAGAGTCCGGACTTGAACCCGATCTAACATCTCTAGAGAGTCCTGAGAATAGCTGTGTAGCGACGCTCCCACCCAGCTGACAGAGCTTGAGAGGATCTGCAGAGAAGAATGAGAGAAACTCCCCAAATACAGGTGTGCCAAGCTTTTAGCGTCATACCCAAGAAGACTTGAGGCTGTAATCGCTGCCAAAGGTGCTTCAACAAAGTACTGAGTAAAGGGTCTGAATACTTGTTTAAATGTGATTTCGTCCTGTTTGCTTTGTCGTTGTGTGTAGTTTGATGAGGGGGAAAAACGATGTAATCCATTTTAGAATAAGGCTGTAACGTAACGAAATGTGTAAAAAGTCTAGGGGTCTGAATACTTTCTGAATGCAGATAAAGTGGAGAAAAGCAGATGCAATGTTCCCTTGGAGACGAATACATTCCATTCCAGCGGTTTTGTCTCTCTGCTGGGGTGTTGACTGGTTGTTGGTTGGTTTACTATGTAGAATAGAAGCAAGCGAGTTAGCCCTTAGACAGGGGCCAGACTGCGGCACTGCAGGCAGGCTGTCCAACTTCCAAAAAGACCAGGTCTGATACAAGCTTGGCTTGTATCAGACCAATCTCTCCATTCATCAGCACAACACTGTTTGGCTTCCTGCTGTTTTGTGTTTGGAAAAGTTGTGCGTTTTCTTTGAATACTGATTCCCCATTGATAGCCTCTCTCCCTTCCGATCTAATGAGACCAAGTTTTGTCTCTGGCTAAATGGAGATGGGGAGAGAGGGCTGGTGTGGAGGCACAGAAAACAATGCCATGCTGTGGATCTCAACGAAAGAGCCAGGAACAACAACGACAACAACAACAACAACAACAGAGGAATAATTAAGTTGTAGTCTCATTGAGGTCAGATATATTTTTGAGGAGAGGCCTGTGTTTGTAGGGGTGCGGGCTGTGCAAGTTTCTCTCTCTCTCGCTGGGTCCCCGAGAGGGACGATGACTAATAATGGGGACTGTGCTCTCTGGTCCCCCAGAGGCCCTAGAGAGCAGCAGCCTGATGCGGATGTCACCCGCTGCACCACACTTAGCTCGTCAGCCAGGTCACAGAGACTGAGAAGAGAGGGGGGCTGGCGTCATCCCATTACACCAGGGGAGGGCCACCTGAGATAAAGACGGCCATTTCTTCCCAAATCGACCCATCGACCCCCTCCTAATTACCAGCCAATTATCTCCAAACGCATGCCGTTCACCCCCAACGGCAGCGACCCCTTTACAGAGGAAAATTGATTTTTGCTCTATCTCTATCTGTCGCTGTTGTTGTCTCGCCGTAGTGCTCTCTCTCACACACACACACACACACACACACACACACACACACACACACACACACACACACACACACACACACAGAGCTGACACTGAGGTCAGACAAACACACACACACTAGGGGCAAAGTTGAGCATTATTTAGGCGTCATAAAAAGAGGGGACACACATGCACATGAACTCACACACACACCCTGTGGTAGTCTCAGTGCTGGGACAGGACCCTCGCAGGCCGGGGGAGAAGCCAGCCGTGCCCCTTTCCCAGAATTCTTTGTGGAGGACCCATTGTTTGGCGGTGTTGTATACAGTATTGTGTGTATGTCTCCGCTCGTCCGCTTCTCGACTCGAGGCTCGTGGAGGGGGTAGAGGGACCGCCAGTATTGTTACCCCTCTCCCTTCTCGTCCGCTTCTAGACTCGAGGCTCATGGAGGGGGTAGAGGGACTGGCAGCATTGTTACCCCTCTCCCTTCTCGTCCGCTTCTCGACTCGAGGCTCGTGGAGGGGGTAGAGGGACCGCCAGTATTGTTACCCCTCTCCCTTCTCGACTCGAGGCTCGTGGAGGGGGTAGAGGGACTGGCAGTATTGTTACCCTTCTCCCTTCTCGTCCGCTTCTCGACTCGAGGCTCGTGGAGGGGGTAGAGGGACCGCCAGTATTGTTACCCCTCTCCCTTCTCGACTCGAGGCTCGTGGAGGGGGTAGAGGGACTGGCAGTATTGTTACCCTTCTCCCTTCTCGTCCGCTTCGACTCGAGGCTCGTGGAGGGGGTAGAGGGACCGCCAGTATTGTTACCCCTCTCCCTTCTCGACTCGAGGCTCGTGGAGGGGGTAGAGGGACCGCCAGTATTGTTACCCCTCTCCCTTCTCGTCCGCTTCTCGACTCGAGGCTCGTGGAGGGGGTAGAGGGACCGCCAGTATTGTTACCCCTCTCCCTTCTCGACTCGAGGCTCGTGGAGGGGGTAGAGGGACTGGCAGTATTGTTACCCTTCTCCCTTCTCCTCTACACTTGTTGTCCATTGTCCTGCCTTCCTTCCCATCTGTTTCCCAGTCTTCCTTCCTGCCACCAAGCAAAATGTTTTACTCCACAGACCACTGCTACTTCTGCTGCTACTGTGTGTGTTTTTCTACTGGACACATCAGCTTCTAGCAACCTTTACTGGTTGTTGAAACACTTGGATCTGGTTCAATATGGGTTTTATATGACCACATGGAGGTATGGAACATACCAATATACATATCTCTAACTGGTCCCTCTATCTCTGGTCCCTCTATCTCTGGTCCCTCTATCTCTGGTCCCTCTATCTCTGGTCCCTCTAGTTCTGGTCCCTCTATCTCTGGTCCCTCTAGTTCTGGTCCCTCTATCTCTGGTCCCTCTATCTCTGGTTCCTCTAGTTCTGGTACGTCTATCTCTGGTTCCTCTAGCTCTGGTCCCTCCAGCTCTGGTCCCTCCAGTTCTGGTCCCTCTATCTCTGGGTCCTCTAGTTCTGGTCCCTCTAATTCTGGTCCCTCTATCTCTGGTCCCTCTATCTCCAGACCCTCTATCCCTGGTCCCTCTAGCTCTCCTCCCAGGCCTTCGTCGGGTACTGGGTCAGCTAGGCTGCATGGCTGTTCGCTGTAAGCTAAATTGACTTGATGTAGGTGGATTAGGACCTCCTACCTATTGGACAGACATCCACTCTGACAGTGTTATAAATGTGTAGGCTGATGAACAGGGCCAACCAGAGGTGCAGGGGTCTTGTTCATTAGGCACCAAATGGAAGAAAACGTACTGAAACAGGGAGGGACTGCACCTGAATTTGTCCAGTTAAGAAGCGGTCATTTTCGTTATTAGTTGCAGGGCAAGGAGCTGATGGGGATGCTGGGTAATGTAGTTCCTGTGCATTTTGTATGTAGGTCTGTCAGTAGCGCCTGATGTACCGTCCCTGTTCTTCTTTACTCTCTCTGCTTTTCTCCCCCTCTCTCTCTTGTTGTGACCTATGAACCGTACCAATACCTTCCCAACTGTATTAATCACAAAAACGGGACAATTCAATACCATACTTTAAATGCATGTTAATGCCACCACTGTAGATATCAGATAACATAACAAACAACCTAACTGGTGGGACGTTTTTTGTTTCTGTTGAAATGAGGGATCAGTTTAATTAGATGCTGAATCTCAGGTATTCACTAATTAAGCATTGATAGAGGAGTTGAGAGTCCTTTTAATTGGATTTTCTCGCCGGAGTGGGAACAGCACTTTCCTACTCAAATGTAATTGGACTGTCACATGCGCTGAATACAACAGGTGTAGACCTTACAGTGAAATGCTTACTTACAGGCTCTAACCAACAATGCTTCAAGGCGTTTTAAGAAACAACTGCGTTAAGTAAAAAAATTATATATGTTAAAATTACGCTCTGTAGCTGTACAGAGTCAGTATGCAGGGGTACAGGTTAGTAATGAGGCTGTATACAGAGGGTACCGGTACAGAGTCAGTATGCAGGGGTACAGGTTAGTAATGAGGCTGTATACAGAGGGTACGATACAGAGTCAGTATGCAGGGGTACAGGTTAGTAATGAGGCTGTATACAGAGGGTACCGGTACAGAGTCAGTATGCAGGGGTACAGGTTAGTAATGAGGCTGTATACAGAGGGTGCCGGTACAGAGTCAGTATGCAGGGGTACAGGTTAGTAATGAGGCTGTATACAGAGGGTACCGGTACAGAGTCAGTATGCAGGGGTACAGGTTAGTAATGAGGCTGTATACAGAGGGTAGCTGTACAGAGTCAGTATGCAGGGGTACAGGTTAGTAATGAGGCTGTATACAGAGGGTACCGGTACAGAGTCAGTATGCAGGGGTACAGGTTAGTAATGAGGCTGTATACAGAGGGTACCGGTACAGAGTCAGTATGCAGGGGTACAGGTTAGTAATGAGGCTGTATACAGAGGGTACGATACAGAGTCAGTATGCAGGGGTACAGGTTAGTAATGAGGCTGTATACAGAGGGTACGATACAGAGTCAGTATGCAGGGGTACAGGTTAGTAATGAGGCTGTATACAGAGGGTACGATACAGAGTCAGTATGCAGGGGTACAGGTTAGTAATGAGGCTGTATACAGAGGGTACGATACAGAGTCAGTATGCAGGGGTACAGGTTAGTAATGAGGCTGTATACAGAGGGTACGATACAGAGTCAGTATGCAGGGGTACAGGTTAGTAATGAGGATGTATACAGAGGGTACCGATACAGAGTCAGTATGCAGGGGTACAGGTTAGTAATGAGGCTGTATACAGAGGGTACCGGTACAGAGTCAGTATGCAGGGGTACAGGTTAGTAATGAGGCTGTATACAGAGGGTACCGGTACAGAGTCAGTATGCAGGGGTACAGGTTAGTAATGAGGCTGTATACAGAGGGTACGATACAGAGTCAGTATGCAGGGGTACAGGTTAGTAATGAGGCTGTATACAGAGGGTACCGGTACAGAGTCAGTACGCAGGGGTACAGGTTAGTAATGAGGCTGTATACAGAGGGTACCAGTACAGAGTCAGTTTGCAGGGGTACAGGTTAGTAATGAGGCTGTATACAGAGGGTACTGGTACAGAGTCAGTTTGCAGGGGTACAGGTTAGTAATGAGGCTGTATACAGAGGGTACTGGTACAGAGTCAGTATGCAGGGGTACAGGTTAGTAATGAGGCTGTATACAGAGGGTACGATACAGAGTCAGTTTGCAGGGGTACAGGTTAGTAATGAGGCTGTATACAGAGGGTACGATACAGAGTCAGTATGCAGG
The DNA here is from genome assembly GCF_036934945.1 of Oncorhynchus masou masou. Taxonomy (NCBI): domain Eukaryota; kingdom Metazoa; phylum Chordata; class Actinopteri; order Salmoniformes; family Salmonidae; genus Oncorhynchus; species Oncorhynchus masou. The sequence goes on from NW_027016918.1 coordinate 20,310, forward strand.
GGTACAGGTTAGTAATGAGGCTGTATACAGAGGGTACCGGTACAGAGTCAGTATGCAGGGGTACAGGTTAGTAATGAGGCTGTATACAGAGGGTTCCGGTACAGAGTCAGTTTGCAGGGGTACAGGTTAGTAATGAGGCTGTATACAGAGGGTACCGGTACAGAGTCAGTATGCAGGGGTACAGGTTAGTAATGAGGCTGTATACAGAGGGTACCGGTACAGAGTCAGTATGCAGGGGTACAGGTTAGTAATGAGGCTGTATACAGAGGGTACCGGTACAGAGTCAGTATGCAGGGGTACAGGTTAGTAATGAGGCTGTACACAGAGGGTACTGGTACAGAGTCAGTATGCAGGGGTACAGGTTAGTAATGAGGCTATATACAGAGGGTACCGGTACAGAGTCAGTTTGCAGGGGTACAGGTTAGTAATGAGGCTGTATACAGAGGGTACTGGTACAGAGTCAGTTTGCAGGGGTACAGGTTAGTAATGAGGCTGTATACAGAGGGTTCCGGTACAGAGTCAGTATGCAGGGGTACAGGTTAGTAATGAGGCTGTATACAGAGGGTACGATACAGAGTCAGTATGCAGGGGTACAGGTTAGTAATGAGGCTGTATACAGAGGGTACTGGTACAGAGTCAGTATGCAGGTGTACAGGTTAGTAATGAGGCTGTATACAGAGGGTACGATACAGAGTCAGTTTGCAGGGGTACAGGTTAGTAATGAGGCTGTATACAGAGGGTACGATACAGAGTCAGTATGCAGGGGTACAGGTTAGTAATGAGGCTGTATACAGAGGGTACGATACAGAGTCAGTATGCAGGGGTACAGGTTAGTAATGAGGCTGTATACAGAGGGTACGATACAGAGTCAGTTTGCAGGGGTACAGGTTAGTAATGAGGCTGTATACAGAGGGTACGATACAGAGTCAGTTTGCAGGGGTACAGGTTAGTAATGAGGCTGTATACAGAGGGTACGATACAGAGTCAGTATGCAGGGGTACAGGTTAGTAATTAGGCTGTATACAGAGGGTACCGGTACAGAGTCAGTATGCAGGGGTACAGGTTAGTAATGAGGCTGTATACAGAGGGTACCGATACAGAGTCAATATGCAGGGGTACAGGTTAGTAATGAGGCTGTATACAGAGGGTACCTGTACAGAGTCCGTATGCAGGGGTACAGGTTAGTAATGAGGCTGTATACAGAGGGTAGCGGTACAGAGTCAGTATGCAGGGGTACATGTTAGTAATGAGGCTGTATACAGAGGGTACCGGTACAGAGTCAGTATGCAGGGGTACAGGTTAGTAATGAGGCTGTATACAGAGGGTACCAGTACAGAGTCAGTATGCAGGGGTACAGGTTAGTAATGAGGCTGTATACAGAGGGTTCCGGTACAGAGTCAGTATGCAGGGGTACAGGTTAGTAATGAGGCTGTATACAGAGGGTACCGATACAGAGTCAGTATGCAGGGGTACAGGTTAGTAATGAGGCTGTATACAGAGGGTACCGGTACAGAGTCAGTATGCAGGGGTACAGGTTAGTAATGAGGCTGTATACAGAGGGTACCGGTACAGAGTCAGTATGCAGGGGTACAGGTTAGTAATGAGGCTGTATACAGAGGGTACCGGTACAGAGTCAGTATGCAGGGGTACAGGTTAGTAATGAGGCTGTATACAGAGGGTACCGGTACAGAGTCAGTATGCAGGGGTACAGGTTAGTAATGAGGCTGTATACAGAGGGTACCGATACAGAGTCAGTATGCAGGGGTACAGGTTAGTAATTAGGCTGTATACAGAGGGTACCGGTACAGAGTCAGTATGCAGGGGTACAGGTTAGTAATGAGGCTGTATACAGAGGGTACCGGTACAGAGTCAGTATGCAGGGGTACAGGTTAGTAATGAGGCTGTATACAGAGGGTACCAGTACAGAGTCAGTATGCAGGGGTACAGGTTAGTAATGAGGCTGTATACAGAGGGTACTGGTACAGAGTCAGTATGCAGGGGTACAGGTTAGTAATGAGGCTGTATACAGAGGGTACCGGTACAGAGTCAGTATGCAGGGGTACAGGTTAGTAATGAGGCTGTATACAGAGGGTACCAGTACAGAGTCAGTATGCAGGGGTACAGGTTAGTAATGAGGCTGTATACAGAGGGTACTGGTACAGAGTCAGTATGCAGGGGTACAGGTTAGTAATGAAGCTGTATACAGAGGGTAGCGGTACAGAGTCAGTATGCAGGGGTACAGGTTAGTAATGAGGCTGTATACAGAGGGTACTGGTACAGAGTCAGTATGCAGGGGTACAGGTTAGTAATGAGGCTGTATACAGAGGGTTCCGGTACAGAGTCAGTATGCAGGGGTACAGGTTAGTAATGAGGCTGTATGCAGAGGGTAATGGTACAGAGTCAGTATGCAGGGGTACAGGTTTGTAATGAGGCTGTATACAGAGGGTACCGGTACAGAGTCAGTATGCAGGGGTACAGGTTAGTAATGAGGCTGTATACAGAGGGTACTGGTACAGAGTCAGTATGCAGGGGTACAGGTTAGTAATGAGGCTGTATACAGAGGGTACCGGTACAGAGTCAGTATGCAGGGGTACAGGTTAGTAATGAGGCTGTATACAGAGGGTACCGGTACAGAGTCAGTATGCAGGGGTACAGGTTAGTAATGAGGCTGTATACAGAGGGTACTGGTACAGAGTCAGTATGCAGGGGTACAGGTTAGTAATGAGGCTGTATACAGAGGGTACGATACAGAGTCAGTATGCAGGGGTAAAGGTTAGTAATGAGGCTGTATACAGAGGGTACGATACAGAGTCAGTATGCAGGGGTAAAGGTTAGTAATGAGGCTGTATACAGAGGGTACCGGTACAGAGTCAGTATGCAGGGGTACAGGTTAGTAATGAGGCTGTATACAGAGGGTACCGATACAGAGTCAGTATGCAGGGGTACAGGTTAGTAATGAGGCTGTATACAGAGGGTACCGGTACAGAGTCAGTATGCAGGGGTACAGGTTAGTAATGAGGCTGTATACAGAGGGTACCGGTACAGAGTCAGTATGCAGGGGTAAAGGTTAGTAATGAGGCTGTATACAGAGGGTACCGGTACAGAGTCAGTTTGCAGGGGTACAGGTTAGTAATGAGGCTGTATACAGAGGGTACTGATACAGAGTCAGTATGCAGGGGTACAGGTTAGTAATGAGGCTGTATACAGAGGGTACCTGTACAGAGTCAGTATGCAGGGGTACAGGTTAGTAATGAGGCTGTATACAGAGGGTTCCGGTACAGAGTCAGTATGCAGGGGTACAGGTTAGTAATGAGGCTGTATACAGAGGGTACCATTACAGAGTCAGTATGCAGGGGTACAGGTTAGTAATGAGGCTGTATACAGAGGGTTCCGGTACAGAGTCAGTATGCAGGGGTACAGGTTAGTAATGAGGCTGTATACAGAGGGTACCGGTACAGAGTCAGTATGCAGGGGTACAGGTTAGTAATGAGGCTGTATACAGAGGGTACTGGTACAGGGTCAGTATGCAGGGGTACAGGTTAGTAATGAGGCTGTATACAGAGGGTACCGGTACAGAGTCAGTATGCAGGGGTACAGGTTAGTAATGAGGCTGTATACAGAGGGTACCGGTACAGAGTCAGTATGCAGGGGTACAGGTTAGTAATGAGGCTGTATACAGAGGGTACTGGTACAGAGTCAGTATGCAGGGGTACAGGTTAGTAATGAGGCTGTATACAGAGGGTGCCGGTACAGAGTCAGTATGCAGGGGTACAGGTTAGTAATGAGGCTGTATACAGAGGGTACGATACAGAGTCAGTATGCAGGGGTACAGGTTAGTAATTAGGCTGTATACAGAGGGTACCGGTACAGAGTCAGTATGCAGGGGTACAGGTTAGTAATGAGGCTGTATACAGAGGGTACCGGTACAGAGTCAGTATGCAGGGGTACAGGTTAGTAATGAGGCTGTATACAGAGGGTAGCGGTACAGAGTCAGTATGCAGGGGTACAGGTTAGTAATGAGGCTGTATACAGAGGGTTCCGGTACAGAGTCAGTATGCAGGGGTACAGGTTAGTAATGAGGCTGTATACAGAGGGTACCGGTACAGAGTCAGTATGCAGGGGTACAGGTTAGTAATGAGGCTGTATACAGAGGGTACCGGTACAGAGTCAGTATGCAGGGGTACAGGTTAGTAATGAGGCTGTATACAGAGGGTACCGATACAGAGTCAGTATGCAGGGGTACAGGTTAGTAATGAGGCTGTATACAGAGGGTACCGGTACAGAGTCAGTATGCAGGGGTACAGGTTAGTAATGAGGCTGTATACAGAGGGTACGATACAGAGTCAGTATGCAGGGGTACAGGTTAGTAATGAGGCTGTATACAGAGGGTACCGGTACAGAGTCAGTATGCAGGGGTACAGGTTAGTAATGAGGCTGTATACAGAGGGTACCGGTACAGAGTCAGTATGCAGGGGTACAGGTTAGTAATGAGGCTGTACACAGAGGGTACTGGTACAGAGTCAGTATGCAGGGGTACAGGTTAGTAATGAGGCTGTATACAGAGGGTAGCGGTACAGAGTCAGTATGCAGGGGTACAGGTTAGTAATGAGGCTGTATACAGAGGGTACCGGTACAGAGTCAGTATGCAGGGGTACAGGTTAGTAATGAGGCTGTATACAGAGGGTACCGGT
>NW_027016919.1:0-7825 GCF_036934945.1 Oncorhynchus masou masou
ATTATAGATGACATCCCACACATTAGTACGTAGCAGCATTACCTTTATGTCATATTATAGATGACGTCCCACACCATAGCACGTAACAGCATAGCTTTTATATGTCATTATTATAGATGGCCGTCCCTCATAATGGCACGTAACAGCATAGCCTTTATGTCATTATTATAGATGATGTCCCACACCGTAGTACTTAGCAGCATAGCCTTTATGTCATTATTATAGACAACCTCCCACACCGTAGCAGCATTACCTTTACGTCATTATTATAGATGACATCCCACACAGTAGTACGTAGCAGCATTGCTTTTATTTACATTTACATTTAAGTCATTTAGCAGACGCTCTTATCCAGAGCGACTTACAAATTGGTGAATTCACCTTCTGACATCAGTGGAACAGCCACTTTACAATAGTGCATCTAAATCATTTAAGGGGGGGTGAGAAGGATTGCTTTATCCTATCCTAGGTATTCCTTGAAGAGGTGGGGTTTCAGGTGTCTCAGGAAGGGTGGTGATTGACTCCGCTGTCCTGGCGTCGTGAGGGATTTGTTCCACCATTGGGGGCCAGAGTAGCGAACAGTTTTGACTGGGCTGAGCGGGAACTGTACTTTCTCTTCCTACTTCCCTTTATGTAATATTATAGATGACATCACACCATAGCACGTAGCAGCACAGCCCTTTATGTCATTGTTATAGATGACATCCCACACCGTAGCACGTAGCAGCATAGCTTTTATCATTATTATAGATACGTCATTATTATAGATGACATCCCACACAGTAGTACGTAGCAGCATTGCCTTTATGTAATATTATAGATGACATCCCACACCATAGCACGTAGCAGCATAGCCTTTATGTCATTATTATAGATGACATCCCACACCGTAGCACGTAGCAGCATAGCTTTTGTCATTATTATAGATGACATCCCACACCGTAGCAGCATAGGCTTTATGTCATTATTATAGATGATGTCCCACCCCGTAGCACGTAGCAGCATAGCCTTTATGTCATTATTATAGATGACGCCCCACACCATAGCACTTAGCAGCATAGCTTTTTATCATTATTATAGATGACATCCCACACCGTAGCAGCATAGCCTTTGTCATTTTTATATATGACGTACCACACCGTAGTACGTAGCAGCATAGCCTTTATGTCATTATTATAGATGACATCCCACACCGTAGCAACATAGCCTTTATGTCATTATTATAGATGACATCCCACACAGTAGTACGTAGCAGCATTACCTTTATGTCATATTATAGATGACGTCCCTCACCGTAGCACGTAACAGCATAGCCTTTATGTCATTTATTATAGATGATGTCCCACGCCGTAGCAGCATAGCCTTTGTCATTTTTATATATGACGTCCCACACCGTAGTACTTAGCAGCATAGCCTTTATGTCATTATTATAGACAACCTCCCACACCGTAGCAGCATAGCCTTTATGTCATTATTACAGATAACATCACACACCGTAGCAACATAGCCTTTATGTCATTATTATAGATGACTTCCCACACCATAGCACTTAGCAGCATAGCTTTTTATCATTATTATAGATGACATTGTCACCGTAGCAGTTAGTCTGTTCCTGTCATTTTCTTCATCTGTCCCACACTGTAGTCTTTTTAGGTTACCTTTATGTCATTCATTCTTAGCTGTTCTACATTTCCCAACTAGCAGCATTAGCCTTTATGTCTCTTATCTGATTAGATAACATTTCTCACTCTGTTCCAACATAGCCTTTCATGTCATTATTGTTTGTAGAAGCAAGCTGTCGTCCTTGGTTCCACCTTGTCCTATCCTGTAGTCTGCCCGGCAGGTGCATCCTGCATTATACTACGTTCTTTTTGTTCCATTGACTACGTTGGAAAGGATTTATGCCATTCTGTTTTTATTAAAGAACTCTGTTTTCTGTTAAAACCGCTTTTGGGTCTTCACTCAAGTACATAACAGACATCCCACACCGTAGCAGCATAGCCTTTGTCATTTTTATATATGACGTCCCACACCGTAGTACTTAGCAGCATAGCCTTTATGTCATTATTATAGACAACCTCCCACACCGTAGCAGCATAGCCTTTATGTCATTATTACAGATAACATCACACACCGTAGCAACATAGCCTTTATGTCATTATTATAGATGACTTCCCACACCGTAGCACCGAGCAGCATAGCCTTTATGTCATTATTATAGATGACATCCCACACCGTAGCATGTAGCAGCATAGCCTTTATGTCATTATAATAGATGACGTCCTACACCATAGCACGTAGCAGCATTGCCTTTATGTCATTATTATAGATAACATCCCACACCGTAGCAGCATAGCCTTTATGTCATTATTATAGATGACATCCCACACCGTAGCAGCATTACCTTTATGTCATATTATAGATGACATCCCATACCGTAGCACGTAGCAGAATAGCCTTTATGTCATTATTATAGGTGACGTCCCACGCCGTAGTACGTAGCAGCATAGCCTTTATGTCATTATTATAGATGACATCCCACACCGTAGCAGCATAGCCTTTATGTCATTATTACAGATGACATCCCACACCGTAGCAACATAGCCTTTATGTCATTATTATAGATGACATCCCACACAGTAGTACGTAGCAGCATTACCTTTATGTCATATTATAGATGACGTCCTACACCGTAGCACGTAACAGCATAGATTTTATGTCATTATTATAGATGACGTCCCTCACCATAGCACGTAACAGCATAGCCTTTATGTCATTATTATAGATGACATCCCACACCGTAGCACGTAAGGGCATAGCCTTTATGTCATTATTATAGATGACATCCCACACCGTAGCAGCATAGCCTTTATGTCATTATTATAAATAACATCCCACACCGTAGCAGCATAGCCTTTAACTCATTATTATAGATGATGTCTCACACTGTAGTACGTAGCAGCATAGCCTTTATGTCATTATTATAGATGACATTCCACAACGTAGAGCGTAGCAGCATAGCCTTTTTGTCATTATTATAGATGATATCCCACACCGTAGCACGTAAGGGCATAGCCTTTATGTCATTATTATAGATGGCATCACACACCGTAGCAGCAAAGCATTTATGTCATTATTATAGATGACATGCCACACCGTAGCAACATAGCCTTTATGTCATTATTATAGATGACATCCCACACAGTAGTACGTAGCAGCATTACCTTTATGTCATATTATAGATGACGTCCCTCACCGTAGCACGTAACAGCATAGCCTTTATGTCATTTATTATAGATGATGTCCCACGCCGTAGTACTTAGCAGCATAGCCTTTATGTCATTATTATAGACAACCTCCCACACCGTAGCAGCATAGCCTTTATGTCATTATTACAGATGACATCCCACACCGTAGCAACATAGCCTTTATGTCATTATTATAGATGACATCCCACACAGTAGTACGTAGCAGCATTACCTTTATGTCATATTATAGATGACGTCCCACATCGTAGCACGTAACAGCATAGATTTTATGTCATTATTATAGATGACGTCCCTCACCATAGCACGTAACAGCATAGCCTTTATGTCATTATTATAGATGACGTCCCACACCGTAGCACGTAGCAGCATAGCCTTTATGTCATTATTATAGATGATATCCCACACCGTAGCACGTAAGGGCATAGCCTTTATGTCATTATTATAGATTACGTCCCACACCGTTGTACGTAGCAGCATTGCCTTTATGTCATTATTATAGATGACATCCCACACCGTAGCCTTTACATCATTATTTTAAATAACATCCCACACCGTAGCAGCATAGCCTTTATCTCATTATTATAGATGATGTCTCACACTGTAGCACGTAGCAGCATAGCCTGTATGTCATTATTATAGATGACCTCCCACACCGTAGCAGCATAGCTTTTATGACATTATTATAGAAGACGTTCCTCACCGTAGCATGTCGCCTTTATATAATTATTATAGACGACATCCCACACCGTAGCAGCATAGCCTTTGTCATTATTATAGATAACATCCCACACCGTAGCAGCATAGCCTTTATCTCATTATTATAGATGATGTCTCACACTGTAGCACATAGCAGCATAGCCTTTGTGTCACTATTGTAGATGACATCCCACACCGTAGTAGGAAGCAGCATAGCCTTTATGTCATTGTTATAGATGACATCCCACACCGTAGCACGTAGCAGCATAGCCTTTGTCATTATTACAGATGACATCCCACACCGTAGCAACATAGCCTTTATGTCATTATTATAGATGACATCCCACACCGTAGTACGTAGCAGCATTGCCTTTATGTAATATTATAGATGACATCCCACACCATAGCACGTAGCAGCATAGCCTTTATGTCATTGTTATAGATGACATCCCACACCGTAGCACGTAGCAGCATAGCCTTTATGCCATTATTGGCCTTCATAAATTCTGACGTTGCTGGTAATAGGCTACACAAGCAGTCAGCAACCTACATTTGGAGTACAAATTTATCTTACCATTTATACTGATTTGCATGCCAGTTATGATGTTAATATTCACATTTTTATGGAACAGTTTCCTTTCATTGATAATAGTATCTCAAAATCATTGTCTGTGATTAATCTACATTCTATCTAACTGAAAATTTACAAATCTAAAATGAACTTTTATTGCCATTGCCAACTATGTAAAAAATTGCCTACATAAACATTGCAAATAAATATCTTGTAAATCACATGGCCTGTCTACAACGAACTTGATACGTTGTTTAAAATAATTCTGGGCTCTCGGTTTCCAGCGCCAGTGCTTTCGGGACAGACACAGTTTTTCCCTTTCGTGCCGAGTGGTTATCGAAAGGGCAGGAGCTGGAAATGTTTTTCAAATACTTTAAAGAACTATTCTCATTTTGAGTAGACTTTGTCTTTCTGTTTGAGGTGAAGAAAAATGTATTTGAGAAGCTCCACAACTCATTAGTGGTGGTGAGTTAAGACAATGAGTAATACTATCAGACATCCACAAATGGGCACATTTATAGGCCTACATTTGCGCAAAAGCCAGGTAGACTAATCCTACTTCTATATGCGTAGTAGGTCTATGTTGTTGTTAGCTGAAGTTTTGTGTCCTAGAGTAGGTCTATGTTGTTGTTAGGTGAAGTTATGGGTCCTACAGTAGGTCGATGTTGTTGTTAGGTGAAGTTATGGGTCCTACTGTAGATCTATGTTGTTAGGTGAAGTTTTGTGCCAATTTGGCAAACACTTAGTGTACAAACCCTCATTGTCAGGCTGGTGGATAAGCTAGCCAAAGAGCATTTTACTGGTTGAAGTGTTGTTGTTTTTTAAGTATAATTTGTGACAATAACACAAACATTATATTAGGCAGGACATTCAAAACAACCTGGAAATGGAGGTTACTCCCCAGAGTTTTCCCCCATTCATATTCAGTATACATTGTGAAAAACTAAAATCTGTGCTCACCATTTTTTCTCCAGGCAGATATACTACATCCATAACTAGCGGTTTCCTAATTAACAGGGAGGAGTTTCTACAACCAAATTAAGTGTGCATCGCCCTCGTGCCGCAATTTTAGCAAACACCGAAATTGTCCTATATTGGAGACCAAAAGTAATCTGGTACATTGCTTAGGGTTTTCCACAACTTGAATAACTCAATCATCGATGTTACTACTAATGTGAAAACAAGACAAAATATGACTATTCTTGTTCATTTGAACTTTTACAGTTGTGGACCTTTAACCATCTGTCTGACTTTGTTGTTCACGCAGGAGAGAGACGTGACTATTGTAGATCCTCTGGGGAGCTTCAACAACATCATGATGCTGACGAGGCAGAGAAGAGTCTCTCCACATCAGAACACCTCAAGAAACACCACCAGAGACACACAGGGAAGAGAACACACCGCTGCTCTGTTTGTGGGAAGAGATTCACCTCCTCATCAGGCATTAAAATTCATCAGACAATCCACACAGGAGAGAAATCTTATAGCTGTGAAGAAAATGTCAAGAGTTTTGTTACATCTCGCAGTCTGACTATACACCAGAGTACAAACACAGGAGAGAAACCTTATAGATGTGCTCAATGTGGGAAGAGTTTTACTAGTCTAGCTATCTAACTATACACCAGAGAAAACACACATAGGAGAGAAATCTAATAGCTGTGAGGCTACACCAGAGATTATCTGATAAAATACCTCTGATCAAACATCAGAAAATACATACATGAAGGAGTTGTTTCATGAGATCAATGAATTAATGTCACAATGTAGAATATTTAAACATTGTACTGGGAGTATTTTAATAATGTCGATCCGTAATCATTTGCCCCTGTTCTATTGATTTCAACCTGATAGGGATATTAGCCTCACGGAAAAATCCAGGCTCTGAATTGAACAAGTTATTATTTATGTGATTTAACAAGAAGTGACTAGCAAAAAAAGAGATGTGTTGGTGACCCACTCGAATCAAAATGTAGAGATATGTTTTATACAAATTGTCCTCTAACCATGGATGTACACATTATTCCCAGATTCTGGGTGGTTTTTCAGCTGCTAGTTTTAACAGGACGTGCAACCTTATCTCCATCCTCTCGCACAAATTATTTTTGTTATGACAAATAAGTGTTGTGTTCGTTTGTTTAGCGACCCCTAAATTTAAATGCATCACTCCAAAATGTAGTTGACTGCCTTCTGCAGGTTGTCCTCGAACCAGCGAGGTAAAAGATATCTCCCATTTCCATGTGTTTTTTTAGTTGTGTTAGTTTCAACATCACATACAAACTGATTTCCCTGCTAATCGATATCAGTAGTTTATTGGTGCTTGTGTCCATGGTAAGGACAACTTGGTTTCTGTTTGTCTCAAGGTTGGCAGTCAAAAGGTTTTGTGTTTTGCACACAGCACAAACAACCTGAGTTCGCCCCTGATCGATATCAGTGATTTATTGATACTTGTCAAAACAACAGTGTTTCTGGTGCTTGTGCAGTTTATAAGATGCTTGTTTAAACAGTACAAGTAATATGATTATTGTGGCAGATGTTTGTGTAAATAGCACATGTTATGTTTAGGTTTTCAATTTATCCCAATCTGTTCTTGCATATTGGCTATTGATTTGGACACGTTAAAACTGTGTTTTGACATTGGGGCTATTGGGCCTAGCAAACTGGAATTGAAAGCTGTTGAAAAAAGGACTGCAATCAAATATTTCATATTTACATTTCATGTAATGATAATGATTTAGTAATGATCATTATTTATGCAACCAACTGACAATTTTTTGGTACAATTATATTGACATTGTTGCACAGCTTTCAGAATGTCAGGGTTCATTCTCAGATGTGCCAACCCAAATGTACGAGAGCATGACATTGGGGACTGGGCCCCAATCCAACAACATACCTATCTAGTGAACCCTGAAAAGAGCGAGAAGCTCTGCCGTGAGGTGAAAAGTTACTACAGATATTGCAGGAGTTTCCTCTTGAAATCAGACATGTCCGTGATAAGGACAACTTGGTTTCTGATTGTATCAAGGGTGGGAAGTCAAAAGGTTTTGCGTTTAGGCAGTGAGTTGCCATGGATCACAATTTATTTTGACTGCACGTTTTTCCTGTATTGGAGATGAGTTTTGTTTGGGCTCATTCCAAGGGGACGAGAGTTCTAGACGCTAGTGAGTTTTAGGAAGACGAGTGTTCTAGAAGCTAGTGAGTTTTAGCAAGATGAGAGTTTTAGAAACTAGTGGGGGAAAAATACGTTTTTTTCTTGTTTTTAATTGTTGAGAGGAGGTCAGAGACCTGG
>NW_027016920.1:0-7955 GCF_036934945.1 Oncorhynchus masou masou
CTGTGTTCTCTATATTCTGTAGATGGGCTGTTTGGCCAGTCTCTGCTGCCCCAGCAGTGAGGGTTCTGATGTGTTCTGATGTGTTCTGCTGTGTTCTGCTGTGTTCTATATTCTGTAGATGGGCTGTTTTGGCCAGTCTCTGCCGCCCCAGCAGGAGAGGGTTCTGATGTGTTCTGATGTGTTCTGCTGTGTTCTCTATATTCTGTAGATGGGCTGTTTGGGCCGGCCCTGCTGCCCCAGCAGGAGAGGGTTCTGATGTTCTGATGTGTTCTGATGTGTTCTGCTGTGTTCTCTATATTCTGTAGATGGGCTGTTTGGCCAGTCTCTCTGCTGCCCCAGCAGGAGAGGGTTCTGATGTGTTCTGATGTGTTCTGCTGTGTTCTCATATTCTGTAGATGGGCTGTTTGGCCAGTCTCTGCTGCCCCAGCAGGAGAGGGTTCTGATGTGTTCTGCTGTGTTCTGCTGTGTTCTCTATATTCTGTAGATGGGCTGTTTGGGCTAGTAGCCCTGCTGCCCCAGCAGGAGAGGGTTCTGATGTTCTGATGTGTTCTGGTTGTGTTCTGCTGTGTTCTCTATATTCTGTAGATGGGCTGTTTGGCCAGTCTCTGCTGCCCCAGCAGGAGAGGGTTCTGATGTGTTCTGATGTGTTCTGCTGTGTTCTCTATATTCTGTAGATGGGCTGTTTGGCCAGTCTGCTGCCCCAGCAGGAGATGGTTCTGATGTGTTCTGATGTGTTCTGTGTTCTCTATATTCTGTAGATGGGCTGTTTGGCCAGTCTGCTGCCCCAGCAGGAGAGGGTTCTGATGTGTTCTGATGTGTTCTACTGTGTTCTCTATATTCTGTAGATGGGCTGTTTGGGCCAGTCTGCTGCCCCAGCAGGAGAGGGTTCTGATGTGTTCTGATGTGTTCTGCTGTGTTCTCTATATTCTGTAGATGGGCTGTTTGGCCAGTCTGCTGCCCCAGCAGGAGAGGGTTCTGATGTGTTCTGATGTGTTCTGCTGTGTTCTCTATATTCTGTAGATGGGCTGTTTGGCCAGTCTCTGCTGCCCCAGCAGGAGAGGGTTCTGATGTGTTCTGATGTGTTCTGCTGTGTTCTCTATATTCTGTAGATGGGCTGTTTGGCCAGTCTCTGCTGCCCCAGCAGGAGAGGGTGGTTCTGATGTTCTGATGTGTTCTGCTGTGTTCTCTATTCTGTAGATGGGCTGTTTGCCAGTCTCTGCTGCCCCAGCAGGAGAGGGGTTCTGATGTGTTCTGATGATGTTCTGATGTGTTCTGATGTGTTCTGATGTGTTCTATATTCTGTAGATGGGCTGTTTGGCCAGTCTCTGCTGCCCCAGCAGGAGAGGGTTCTGATGTGTTCTGATGTGTGTCTGATGTGTTCTCTATATTCTGTAGATGGGCTGTTTGGCCAGTCTCTGCTGCCCCAGCAGGAGAGGGTTCTGATGTGTTCTGATGTGTTCTGCTGTGTTCTCTATATTCTGTAGATGGGCTGTTTGGCCAGTCTGCTGCCCCAGCAGAGAGGGTTCTGATGTGTTCTGCTGTGTTCTGCTGTGTTCTCTATATTCTGTAGATGGGGCTGTTTGGCCAGTCTGCTGCCCAGCAGGAGAGGGTTCTGATGTGTTCTGATGTGTTCTGCTGTGTTCTCTATATTCTGTAGATGGGCTGTTTGGCAGGAGAGGGTCTGATGTGTTTGGATGTGTTCTGCTGCCCCTGCTGCCCCAGCAGGAGAGGGTTCTGATGTGTTCTGATGTGTTCTGCTGTGTTCTCTATATTCTGTAGATGGGCTGTTTGGCCAGTCTCTGCTGCCCCAGCAGGAGAAGGTTCTGATGTGTTCTGATGTGTTCTGCTGTGTTCTCTATATTCTGTAGATGGGCTGTTTGGCCAGTCTCTGCTGCCCCAGCAGGAGATGGTTCTGATGTGTTCTGATGTGTTCTGCTGTGTTCTCTATATTCTGTAGATGGGCTGTTTGGCCAATGTCTGCTGCCCCAGCAGGAGATGGTTCTGTATGAGGTGTCAGTGCCTGTGCTGCACAGACTACAGGAGGTGCTCAAGGAACTGATGATGCAAGGTAATTAAAGTCACACACACACACACACACACACACACACACATAGCCATAAATAGACATATCCATACTCCATGCATACTCACTAACCCATTCCCACAAAGGTTGTTAGGTCCAGAGTGTGGTTGTAAAAGTGAACTGTTACCTTAGTGTTGGTGAAGATCATGAACAGATAATCAGGTCTCATCTGCTACCACGGCAACAGGGCTGAGGGCTCTATAAGGTCACACTACTCAAGTTACCAGGTTACATCTATGGCTACTGTGATTGACATCTGTATCGGCCTATGGCTGTGCAGGATTGTCCTGGCAGGATGACATCACCCAGTACGTCATTCGCAAGGAGCTGAGCCATGTTTCACTGACCCGCCCCCTGTCTGGACGTCATGACAACCCCTCGTCTCAGTGAGTCTCCTGCTCTGTTGACTATAATTAAAAGCAGATCTATAATTACATCTGTTCTATTTGTCTGCCGATTTCCACAGGAAGGTCTGTGACTCAATGGGGGAATTGTTTTGTAATAGCAGCCAGGAAAGGTTATGAGATTAGGAGAGACCTTTAGAAAACCCCAGAACCAGATCTTTGAGTTTAGAGAAGAGATGTTTAAAATCCAGTCCACGAGGAACAGGCCACAGCCTCTGTGTCTCTCTTCCACTGGTAGTTGATTGATTGGTTGGTTTTATTTGTCAGTTAAAAACGTATACACACAGTACATGTATTTTTAAACGTGGTCGGAATAGCACAATTCATTCAGATACTTAATTCCATTGTGGTCCCATTGATGAGTGACCTAAGCAGACAGTCAGTCACTGTCACTGAGCGTCTGACAGAGCACAAGGAGACTAAGTCACAGTGGCCCGAAGAGGACTGTGGTCAAATACTCCTGCAGTAGAGGGAAGCCATCCTCAGAGGACTGTGGTCAAATACTCCTGCAGTAGAGGGAAGCCATCCTCAGAGGACTGTGGTCAAATACTCCTGCAGTAGAGGAAGCCATCCTCAGAGGACTGTGGTCAAATACTCCTGCAGTAGATGGAAGTCATCCTCAGAGGACTGTGGTCAAATACTCCTGCAGTAGAGGGAAGCCATCCTCAGAGGACTGTGGTCAAATACTCCTGCAGTAGATGGAAGCCATCCTCAGAGGACTGTGGTCAAATACTTGTGCAGTAGAGGGAAGCCATCCTCAGAGGACTGTGGTCAAATACTCCTGCAGTAGAGGGAAGCCATCCTCAGAGGACTGTGGTCAAATACTCCTGCAGTAGAGGGAAGCCATCCTCAGAGGACTGTGGTCAAATACTCCTGCAGTAGAGGGAAGCCATCCTCAGAGGACTGTGGTCAAATACTCCTGCAGGTCCTCAGAGGACTGTGGTCAAATATCCTGCAGTAGATGGGTCATCCTCAGAGGACCATCTTTCAGAGATGAGGACTGTGGTCAAATATCCTGCAGTAGAGGGAAGCCATCCTCAGAGGACTGTGGTCAAATACTCCTGCAGTAGATGGAAGCCATCCTCAGAGGACTGTGGTCAAATGCAGTTGAGTTACTGTGGTCAAATACTCCTGCCATCCTCAGAGGACTGTGGTCAAATACTCCTGCAGTGGGAAGGAAGACTGTGGTCAAATACCCCAGAAGACTCAAATACCCTGAGGACTCATCAGTGTGGTCAAATCTCCTGCAGTAGAGGGAAGCCATCCTCAGAGGACTGTGGTCAAATACTCCTGCAGTAGAGGGAAGCCATCATCAGAAGACTGTGGTCAAATACCGCAGTGGTCAGGGGGAAGTCATCCTCAGAGGACTGTGGTCAAACACACCATCCTCAGAGGACTGTGGTCAAATACCCTGCAGTAGAGGGAAGCCATCCTCAGAGGACTGTGGTCAAATACTCCTGCAGTAGAGGAAGCATTTTTAGACAGGTGCAGGATGACTTGGAAGTTGAGTTCTTGTGAGTGTATTTCCCTATATCATACAACCCATATTTCCATATGGTATCTATCTCAGAACCTGTGCAGAATCACCCATCTTTCCAAGATGCAGTATCCTCCCAGCTCACAAGGCTCAACTACCCAGACCTGATGCAGAGTTACCTGGACTACATGATCAGTGGATCCCCATGTCCCAGTCCCTCCACATGCAAAGTCTGGACCCTTACACCTACCGCCAGGTGGGAATGAACACACACACACACACATCTACAGTGTATTTATATCATATGACCCATAGTTATATATGGTATCTATCTACTGTATATACATTCATACACAAACTACTATTACCACATACAGTTCATGTGTGCCCAGAATGTATATACAGTACATAGATACTATATAACTGAGTCGTATGATATAAATACACACTGTAGATAGATACCATATAACTATGAGTAGTATGGTGTAAATACACTGTAGATAGATACCATATAACACCCCACAAGACATGCCACGAGGTCTCTTCACAGTCCAGAACAGACTATGGGAGGTGCACAGAACTACATGGGGCGGCAGGTAGCCTGGTGATTAGAAAGTTGGGCCAGTAACCGAAAGGTTTCTGGGTTGAATCCTAGAGCTGACAAGGTAAAAATCTGTCATTCTGCCCCTGAGCAAGGCAGCCAACCCACTGTTCCCCGGTAGGCTGTCATTGTAAATAAGAATTTGTTCTTAACTGACTTGCCTAGTTAAATAAAGGTTACATTTTAATTAAAAAAAATAAAAAAATGCATAGAGCCATTGGAACTCTATTCCACATCAGGTAACTGATGCAAACAGTAAAGTAAGATTTTAAAAAACGGTAAAAATCCACCTTATGGAACAGTGGGGACTGTGAAGAGACACACACACAGACACATGCAGACACATATGATACCATAAGCACTATACACACACGTTCACATGGATTTAGTACTGTAGGTAGTTGTAGAGTCGGGGCCAGAGGGCACACAGTGGGAAATCTGTGAATGTATTGTAATGTTTTTAAAATTGTAGAAACTGCCTTCATTCTGCTGGACCCCGGGAAGTTAATGGGGATCCATAATAAATACAGTAGATTGTATCAATTCCTTTTCCCAGAGGGCATCTCTGTGTCTGTTTATGGGTTTATTAAGGAGCAGTATGGTTACCAAGACGACGAGGAGCGCTCTCTTAACTCTCTGGAGGGTGGTGGTTTCCCCCGCCCTTCTTCTCACGCCGGGGGTAAAGGGTCCCGCCCCCAGGACCGAGACCGCCAGGTGCTCCAGGACCTGGTCTCCCTGTACCTCTCCTCCCCCGCCCAGCCGGCCTCCCGCCACCGTGGGGCAGCAACACCGATCTCTACCTCTCCCTTGTACCAGGACCTGGACTTCCCTCTGGACTACGCAGAGGACTACGTTTCCCAGCAGGACGTGGAGGTCCGCAAGCAGCAGCAGCTGGATCAGACGCAGAGGAAAGCACAGAAGGACTACGGATCGCTGGCTGGATTGGATGGTGAGTGTGAGGCAGTCAGTGTGTGGGGGGGGGGGGTTGGGGTGTTGTGTGTGTCACAGGAGGTTGGTGGCACCTTAATTGGGGAGGATGGGCTCGTGGCAATGACTGGAGCGGAATCAATGGAATAGTATCAAAGATGCATCAAATGCATGGTTTCCATGGTTTCCATGTCTGATGCCATTCCATTCACTCTGTTCCAGCCATTATTATGAGCAGTTCTCTCCTCAGCAGCCTCCACTGTGTGTGTGTGTGTGTGTGTGTGTGTGTGTGTGTGTGTGTGTGTGTGTGTGTGTGTGTGTGTGTGTGTGTGTGTGTGTGTGTGTGTGTCACATGAAAATGTATCACATTGGGCCTCCCCACCACAGGCCACACCAACCCTGTGCAATTGCTGTAACCACACAACTCCAGAACCCAATCGACCCATTCAAAGCTTTAAATAACTCTAGCTTTGCAGGCTTGCAACTCTCTTGTAGTCTAATATTTACTGACAGGGAGCTGTGAAAATAGAACACTGTGCAGACATGCAGCATTCTGCATACAGTGGAATTCACTGTTTGATGCAAGACTGATACCCTCTATAAAAATCTGCCATCATTTACAGTCTAAATTTTTTTTTTTTTACCTTTATTTTACTAGGCAAGTCAGTTAAGAACAAATTCTTATTTTCAATGATGGCCTAGGAACAGTGGGTTAACTGCCTGTTCAGGGGCAGAACGACAGATTTGTACCTTGTCAGCTCAGGGATTCGAACTTGCAACCTTTCGATTACGAGTCCACCTTTCGATTACCCTGCCGAATTGGAAAATTCTTCAATGGAAAATTCTCTTAACATTAATGAATAACTTAAAATAAATATAACTTAAATATACATTAACCTCTTCAATTAAAATAAATTAACATTAACATCTATAGAATGATATAACAAATAAAATGATAAAATCAGCAGCAGATTTTTGAACTAAGTATGCATACCAACTAGAAAATAAGCAGCTGTAAAAGTAGAAATGGAAAATTAAATGAAAAGGCCTGATGGTGGCGCTAGAGGAAAGGTCAAGAGGTCACCAAATCAATAGGTTTCTTCCACTTGGGGTCTTGATTGTACTCAACAAATTTTATGGCAATCCAGCCATTACTTTTAGATATATCTTGTTCTAAGCCTGTGGGCGTCATGTGTGTCGTGATCAAATATCCATAGCCATGTCCTTTAACAGTTATGGTCCTTGTTCAGCCTTACTCCCCAAGAGCCCAGCGCCAGGCCTTCTTGCTCGCAAAGTCACCGATTAAGTCTTTGAACTCCAGCTTTCTAGCTAACTGACTTTCAACGGACAGCATGGCAAGACTGCAAAGCCTGTCCTGGGACATAGTGGACCTCTAATAGTTGTTTATCAGTTTTATCTTACTGAAAGCTCTCGCCACCACAAATATACGTAAAGCAATGCCCACTTCTCCAAAAATGCTTTGCAAGCTGCATCTTACAAATTGCGTTCAGGAGACCAAGGGGACAAGTTAGGGGGAAAGTGGCAGCCCTATATACAGTGTTCAGGTGTCAGGAGACCAAGGGGACAAGTTAGGGGGGAAGTGGCAGCATATACAGTGTTCAGGTGTCAGGAGACCAAGAGGGGACAAGTTAGGGGGGAAGTGGCAGCATATACAGTGTTCAGGAGACCAAGGGGACAAGTTAGGGGGGAAGTGGCAGCATATACAGTGTTCAGGTGTCAGGAGACCAAGGGGACAGGTTAGGGAGGAAAGTGTCAGCATATACAGTGTTCAGGTGTCTTACTTCATGTTGAAACTCAGGTGTCAGATCTCTGGAATACTTCATGTTGAAACTCAGGTGTCAGATCTCTGGAATACTTCATGTTGAAACTCAGGTGTCAGATCTCTGGAATACTTCATGTTGAAACTCAGGTGTCAGATCTCTGGAATACTTCATGTTGAAACTCAGGTGTAGATCTCTGGAATATGTCGTGATCAGTGGTTGGCACCCAGAAGGGACTTTATCCTCACTAATCTGCCCAACTTTCAGAACAGCAGACAATGATTCAAAGGGTTTTGCAGTGGTGTGGAACCTCGTGTCCAAGTCACTTATGATGTCGTCCATAGCAGTAAAAAAAACACAGTGTTCCGAAACACTGTTGCTGCACTGTCCTGAGCTGTGTCCTCTTGAGAGGTCTCATCATGGAATCTATTCCTCTGGCGGCTGTGTTTCTTGCTAAATTGAGGTGCAACATCCATTTGCGTAGCAATCAGTGTTGCCTCAGACAGGAGAGACTCTCATCCATCTCTAAGAGCCGGCGTCTCTTTCTTTAAGGCTCTGATATTGGCTGCCTTTTGTGTCAAGTGAGATTTTTCCTGACTGGAGAATCACATTCCCATCCTCAATGCATTTCAGTACCTGCAATTATGCCAACTGACATGTCATTCAACACAATGCTGCTCAC
>NW_027016921.1:0-81306 GCF_036934945.1 Oncorhynchus masou masou
TGAAAACAAAAATCTGACATAGACTGTTGTCTCTGCTACAGCATTGCAAGCGGTGCCGGAGCACCAGGTCTAGGTCCAAGAGGCTTCTAGAGCTAATAAGGAACTAGCATAATAACAAACACATCGGGGGAACTAGCATGGATCCCTGTATATAGTCTCCACATGTACCGGTACCCCCTGTATATAGCCTCCACATTGACTCTGTACTGGTACCCCCTGTATATAGCCTCCACATTGACTCTGTACCAGTACCCCCTGTATATAGCCTCCACATTGACTCTGTACCGTAACACCCTGTATATAGCCTCCACATTGACTCTGTACCAGTACCCCCTGTATATAGTCTCCATATTGACTCTGTACTAGTACCACCTGTATATAGCCTCCACATTGACTCTGTACTGGTACCCCCTGTATATAGCACCGCTATTGTTATTTTACTGCTGCTCTTTAATTACTTGTTACTTTTATTATTTTTCATATTTTTTAAACTGCGTTGTTGGTTAGGGCTTGTAAGTAAGCATTTCACTGTAAGGTTTACACCTGTTGTGCTAAGCATTTCACTGTAAGGTTTACGCCTGTTGTAATTAAGCATTTCATTTTTCATATTTTTTACACCTGTTGTACTAAGCATTTCACTGTAAGGTTTACGCCTGTTGTACTAAGCATTTCACTGTAAGGTTTACAACTGTTGTACTAAGCATTTCACTGTAAGGTTTACACCTGTTGTACTAAGCATTTCACTGTAAGGTTTACACCTGTTGTACTAAGCATTTCACTGTAAGGTTTACACCTGTTGTACTAAGCATTTCACTGTAAGGTTTACACCTGTTGTACTAAGCATTTCACTGTAAGGTTTACACCTGTTGTACTAAGCATTTCACTGTAAGGTTTACCTGTTGTACTAAGCATTTCACTGTAAGGTTTAAACCTGTTGTACTAAGCATTTCACTGTAAGGTTTACACCTGTTGTACTAAGCATTTCACTGTAAGGTTTACACCTGTTGTGCTAAGCATTTCACTGTAAGGTTTACACCTGTTGTGCTAAGCATTTCACTGTAAGGTTTACACCTGTTGTGCTAAGCATTTCACTGTAAGGTTTACACCTGTTGTACTAAGCATTTCACTGTAAGGTTTACACCTGTTGTACTAAGCACTTCACTGTAAGGTTTACACCTGTTGTGCTAAGCATTTCACTGTAAGGTTTACACCTGTTGTGCTAAGCATTTCACTGTAAGGTTTACACCTGTTGTGCTAAGCATTTCACTGTAAGGTTTACACCTGTTGTGCTAAGCATTTCACTGTAAGGTTTACACCTGTTGTGCTAAGCATTTCACTGTAAGGTTTACACCTGTTGTACTAAGCATTTCACTGTAAGGTTTACACCTGTTGTACTAAGCATTTCACTGTAAGGTTTACACCTGTTGTACTAAGCATTTCACTGTAAGGTTTACACCTGTTGTACTAAGCATTTCACTGTAAGGTGTACACCTGTTGTACTAAGCATTTCACTGTAAGGTTTACACCTGTTGTGTTCGGCGCATGTGACTAATATCTGCTTTGATTTAACAAGACGAGTCCCTACGCCTGTCTTAAAGTAGCGTGGAACGGTGTTGAAATAGTTGACCATATGCAGGCAGGCGATTGGCTATTGCTTGAAATCCTATTATAACGATTGGATGACTCTGGGAGGTTCAACACTTGGATGTTTTCCACCAGCACCACCCTACATCCCACTAATGACTTGCTTCTGAAGCGAAGCAGGGTTGATCCCTGGATGGGAGACCAGATGATGCTGGAGGTGATGTCCGCAGTCCAGTAGGAGACACCCTTCCCTCTGGTCTGAAAAAAAAACATCCCAATCCCACAGGGCAGTGAATGGGGACATTGCCCTGTGTAGGGTATTGTATTTCAAATGGGATGTTAAACGGGTGTCCTGACTCTCTGTGGTCACTGAAGATGGCACTTATTATAAGAATAGGGGTGTAAACCCAGGTGTCCTGGATAAATTTCCAATCAATCATACCATCATGGCCACCGAATCATCCCCAGCATGCAAAAGTATTCACCCCCCTTTGCATTTTTCCTATTTGGTTGCCTTACAACCTGGGTGTTGAATCATTTGATCAACACAACACAATACTTTGAAGATGCAAAATGTTTTTAATTGTGAAACAAACAAGAAATAAGACCCCCAAAAAACAAAAAACTTGAACGTGCTTAACTCATCATCCCCCAAAGTCAATAGTTTGTAGAGCCACCTTTTGCAGCAATTAAAGCTGAAAGTCTCACTATAAGCTTGGCACATCTAGCCAGGGGGGGGGTTTTGCCCATTCTTCAAGGCAACTGCTCCAGCTCCCTTGAGTTGGATGGGTTCCGCTTGTGTACAGCAATCTTTAAGTCATACCACAGATTCTCAATTGGATTCCATTCCCTTAAACCATTCAAGTGTTGCTTTAGCAGTATGCTTAGGGTCATTGTCCTGCTGGAAGGTGAACCTCCGTCCCAGTCTCAAATCTCTGGAAGACTGAAAAGGGTTCCCTCAAGAAGTTCCTTGTATTTAGAGCCATCCATCATTCCTTCAATTCTGACCAGTTTCCCAGTCCCCCTGCTGATGAAAAACATCCCCATAGCATGATGCTGCCTCCACCATGCTTCACTGTGGGGATGGTGTTCTCGGAGTGATGACAGGGGTTGGGTTTGCGCCAGACATAGCATTTTCCTTGATGGCCAAAAAGCTACATTTTAGTCTCATCTGACCAGAGTATCTTCTTCCATACTTTTGGCGAACACAAAACGTGTTTGCTTATTTTTTTCTTTAAGCAATGGCTTTTTTCTGGACACTCTTCCGTAAAGCTCAGCTCTGTGGAGTGTACGGCTTCAATGGTCCTATGGACAGATACTCCAATCTCCGCTGTGGAGCTTTGCAGCTCCTTCAGGGTTATCTTCGGTCTCTTTATTGCCTCTCTGATTAATGCCCTCCTTGCCTTGTCTGTTAATTTTTGGTGGGCTGCCCCCTCTTGGTAGGTTTGTTGTGGTGCCATATTCTTTCCATTTTTTAATAGTGGAGTTAATGGTGCTCCATGGGATGTTCAAAGTTTTAATTTTTTTGAAGGCCCACAAACCTGACTCAGTTACACCAGCTCTGTCAGGAGGAATGGGCCAAAATTCACCCAATTTATTGTGGGAAGCTTGTGGAAGGCTAAACGAAACATTTGACCCAAGATAAACAATTTAAAGTCAATTGCTACCAAATACTAATTGAGTGTATGTAAACTTCTTACCCACTGTGAAATAAAAGCTGAAATAAATAATTCTCTCTACTATTATTCTGACATTTCACATTCTTAAAATAAAGTGGTGATCCTTTCTGACCTAGGAAAGGGAATTTTTACTAGGAATTGTGAAAAACTGATTTTAAATGTATTTGGCGAAGGTGTATGTAAACTTCTGACTTGGTACTGACCAGTATCCCTGTACATTGTTAATATGGTACTGACCCTGTATATAGTCTCCTTCCCCCTATACATATCTACATCCATCACTCCAGTATCCCTGTCTCCTTCCACCTATACATATCTACCTCCATCACTCAAGTATCCCTGGCTCCTTCCCCCTATACATATCTACATCCATCACTCCAGTAACTGACCCTGGAACTGATCCTGGAACTGGAACTGATCCTGGAACTGATCCCGGAACTGATCCTGGAACTGACCCTGGAACTGATCCTGGAACTGACCCTGGAACTGATCCTGGAACTGATCGTGGAATCGGAACTGATCCTGGAACTGATCCTGGAACTGATCCTGGAACTGAACTGAGCCTGGAACTGATCCTGGAACTGACACTAGAACTGGAACTGATCCTGGAACTGACCCTGGAACTGATCCTGGAACTGACCCTGGAACTGATCCTGGAACTGACCCTGGAACGAACTGATCCTGGAACTGACCCTGGAACTGATCCTGGAACTGACACTGGAACTGATCCTGGAACTGATCCTGGAACTGATCCTGGAACTGATCCTGGAACTGAACTGGAACTGATCCTGGAACTGATCCTGGAACTGATCGGAACTGGATCTGACCCTGGAACTGATCCTGGAACCGGAACTGATCCTGGAACTGATCCTGGAACTGACCCTGGAACTGATCCTGGAACTGATCCTGGAACTGATTCTGGAACTGATCCTGGAACTGGAACTGATCCTGGAACTGATCCTGGAACTGATCCTGGAACTGATCCTGGAACTGATCCCGGAACTGGATCTGACCCTGGAACTGATCCTGGAACTGATCCTGGAACTGATCCTGGAACTGATCCTGGAACTGATCCTGGAACTGATCCTGGAACTGATCCTGGAACTGATCCTGGAACTGACACTAGAACTGGAACTGATCCTGGAACTGATCCTGGAACTGATCCTGGAACTGATCCTGGAACTGATCCTGGAACTGATCCTGGAACTGATCCTGGAACTGATCCTGGAACTGATCCTGGAACCGGAACTGATCCTGGAACTGATCCTGGAACTGATCCTGGAACTGATCCTGGAACTGATCCTGGAACTGATCCTGGAACTGATCCTGGAACTGATCCTGGAACTGATCCTGGAACTGATCCTGGAACTGATCCTGGAACTGACACTAGAACTGGAACTGATCCTGGAACTGATCCTGGAACTGATCCTGGAACTGACCCTGGAACTGATCCTGGAACTGATCCTGGAACCGGAACTGATCCTGGAACTGATCCTGGAACTGACCCTTTGGAACTGATCCTGGAACTGATCCTGGAACTGATCCTGGAACTGAACAGTCTAGGGTTGCTGGTGTCTTTAAAACTGTTCCTGGACACTGAGAGGTCCTGGAACTGATCCTGGAACTGATCCTGGAGCGCCTACGATCGAGGGCGGTGATCCTGTGAAGTCAGTCAATCCTGGAACTGGATCCTGGAACTGACCCTGGAACTGATCCTGGAACTGTTTGGAATATGATCCTGGAACTGATCCTGGAGTCCTGAACTGATCCTTGGAAGGGAACTGATCCTGGAACTGATCCTGGAACTGGATCCTGTAAATGGGACCTGGGATGGTGGAGTCTGTACCATAACCAGCCTCTCTGCACACATGATCAGATGGAACTAGTCATTGTGACAGGAACTGATCCTGGAACTGGAACTGATCCTGGAACTGATCCTGATGACAGAAATGATGGGGTCATCCTGGAACTGACCTGGAACCTGTAAAACTGTTAAAATCCTGGAACTGGAACTGATAACTGGAGTCTGATCCTGTGATGTGTATGACTGTGTTGTGTGTTTTATGTGCATTGTGGAAGTGTGTTCATGAGTGAGTACATGTGTGGAGAATCAGAGCTCAGTCCCATTAGAATCAGAGCAGGTGGTCAGTCCTGTTAGAATCAGAGCAGGTGGTCAGTCCTGTTAGAATCAGAGCAGGTGGTCAGTCCTGGGAATGAGCAGGTGGTGTCCTGTTGGAATCATCCTGGAACTGAGTCCTGTTAGAATCAGAGCAGGTGGTCAGTCCTGGAATCAGAGGTGGTCAGTCCTGTTAGAATCAGAACTGGAGTCCTGTTGGAATCAGAGCAGGTGGTCAGTCCTGTTGGAATCAGACAGGTGGTCAGTCCTGTTAGAATCAGAGCAGGTGGTCAGTCCTGGAATCAGAGCAGGTGGTCATCCTGTTAGAATCAGAGCAGGTGGTCAGTCCTGTTAGAATCAGAGCAGGTGGTCAGTCCTGTTAGGAGCAGGTGGTCAGTCCTGTTGATCAGAGCAGGTGGTCAGTCCTGTTAGAATCAGAGCAGGAGGTCAGTCCTGTTAGAATCAGAGCAGGTGGTCAGTCCTGTTAGAATCAGAGCAGGTGGAGTCCTTTGGAATCAGAGCAGGTGGTCAGTCCTGTTAGAATCAGAGCAGGTGGTCAGTCCTAGTTGGTCAGTCATGTTGGGGTTAGAATGGCATGGTCAGGAAGCAGGTGGTCAGTTCAGAGCAGGTGGTCAGTCATGTTGGGGTTAGTCAGAGCAGAGTCCTGTTGATCAGAGCTTGGTCAGTCCTGTTGAATCCTCAGTCCTGGAATCAGAGCAACAGTCCTGTTAGTGTTGGTCAGTCCTGTTAGAATGAGCTGGTCAGTCTGTTAGAATCAGAGCAGGTGGTCAGTCATGTTGGGGTTTCAGAGCAGGTGGTCAGTCATGTTGGGGTTAGAATCAGAGCAGGTGGTCAGTCCTGTTAGAATCAGAGCAGGTGGAGTCCTGTTGGGGTTAGAATCAGAGCAGGTGGTCAGTCATGTTAGAATCAGAGCAGGTGGTCAGTCCTGTTGGAATCAGAGCAGGTGGTCAGTCCTGTTAGAATCTCACTCCTGTTAGAATCAGAGCAGATGGTCAGTCTGTTAGAATCAGAGCAGGTGGTCAGTCCTGTTAGAATCAGAGCAGGTGGTCAGTCCTGTTAGAATCAGAGCAGGTGGTCAGTCCTAGAATCAGAGCAGGTGGTCAGTCCTGTTAGGAGCAGGTGGTCAGTCCGATGTGGTCAGTCCTGTTAGAATCAGACCAGTCCTGTCAGAATTAGAGCAGGTGGTCAGTCTGTTAGAATGAGCAGGTGGTCAGTCCTGAAAAGCAGGTGGTCAGTCATTGTTGATCAGAGCAGGTGGTCAGTCCTGTTAGAATCAGAGCAGTGGTCAGTCCTGTTGGGGTTAGAATCAGAGCAGGTGGTCAGTCATGTTGGGGTTAGAATCAGAGCAGGTGGTCAGTCTGTTGGGGTTAGAATCAGAGCAGGTGGTCAGTCATGTTGGGGTTAGAATCAGAGCAGGTGGTCAGTCCAGGAAGAGCAGGTGGTCAGTCCTGTTATGAGCATGTCAGCTGTTAGAAAGAGCAGGTGGACAGTTAGTCATGCAGGGGTCAGTCCTGAATCAGAGCAGGTGGTAGTCCTGTTAGAATCAGAGCAGGTGGTCAGTCTAGAATAGCAGGTGGTAGTCCTGTTAGAATCAGAGCAGGTAGTCAGTGTTAGAATCAGAGCAGGTGTCAGTCCTGTTAGAATGTGTCAGTCCTGTGAATCAGAGCAGGTGGTCAGTCCTGTTAGAATCAGAGCAGGTGGTCATCTGTTAGAATGTGGTCAGTCCTGTTGGGGTTAGAATCAGAGCAGGTGGTCAGTCATGTTGGGGTTAGAATCAGAGCAGGTGGTCAGGTGTTAGAATCAGAGCAGGTGGGTCATGTTGGGGTTAGTCAGGTGGTCAGTCATGTTGGGGTTGTCAGTCCTGTTGGTGGTTAGAATCAGAGCATGTGTCAGGTTAGAATCAGAGCAGGTGGTCAGTCCTGTTAGAATCAGAGCAGGTGGTCAGTCCTGTTAGAATCAGAGCAGGTGGTCAGTCCTGTTAGAATCAGAGCAGGTGGTCAGTCCATTAGAATCAGAGCAGGTGGTCAGTCCTGTTAGAATCAGAGCAGGTGGTCAGTCCTGTTGGAATCAGAGCAGGTGGTCAGTCCTGTTAGAATCAGAGCAGGTGGTCAGTCCTGTTAGAATCAGAGCAGGTGGTCAGTCCTGTTGGAATCAGAGCAGGGGGTCAGTCCTGTTAGAATCAGAGCAGGGGGTCAGTCCTGTTAGAATCAGAGCAGGTGGTCAGTCCTGTTAGAATCAGAGCAGGTGGTCAGTCCTGTTAGAATCAGAGCAGGGGGTCAGTCCTGATAGAATCAGAGCAGGTTGTCAGTCCTGTTAGAATCAGAGCAGGTGGTCAGTCCTGTTAGAATCAGAGCAGGTGGTCAGTCCTGTTAGAATCAGAGCAGGTGGTCAGTCCTGTTAGAATCAGAGCAGGGGGTCAGTCCTGTTGGAATCAGAGCAGGTGGTCAGTCCTGATAGAATCAGAGCAGGTTGTCAGTCCTGTTAGAATCAGAGCAGGTGGTCAGTCCTGTTAGAATCAGAGCAGGTGGTCAGTCCTGTTAGAATCAGAGCAGGTGGTCAGTCCTGTTAGAATCAGAGCAGGTGGTCAGTCCTGTTAGGGGGTTAGTCAGAGCAGGTGGTCAGTCCTGATAGAATCAGAGCAGGTGGTCAGTCCTGTTAGAATCAGAGCAGGTGGTCAGTCCTGTTAGAATCAGAGCAGGTTGTCAGTCCTGTTAGAATCAGAGCAGGTGGTCAGTCCTGTTAGAATCAGAGCAGGTGGTCAGTCCTGTTCAGAGAAGTCCTGTTAGGGTTAGAATCAGAGTCAGTCCTGGAATCAGAGCAGGTGGTCAGTCATGTTGGGGTTAGAATCAGAGCAGGTGGTCAGTCATGTTGGGGTTAGAATCAGAGCAGGTGGTCAGTCCTGTTGGGGTTAGAATCAGAGCAGGTGGTCAGTCCTGTTAGAATCAGAGGGTTCAGTCCTGTTGGAATCAGAGCAGGTGGTCAGTCCTGTTAGAATCAGAGCAGGTGGTCAGTCCTGTTAGAATCAGAGCAGGTGGTCAGTCCTGTTAGAATCAGAGCAGGTGGTCAGTCCTGAGGGTTAGAATCAGAGCAGGTGGTCAGTCCTGTTAGAATCAGAGCAGGTGGTCAGTCCTGTTAGAATCAGAGCAGGTGGTCAGTCCTGTAGAATCAGAAGGTGGTCAGTCCTGCTAGAATCAGAGCAGGTGGTCAGTCCTGTTAGAATCAGAGCAGGTGGTCAGTCCTGTTAGAATCAGAGCAGGTGGTCAGTCCTGTTAGAATCAGAGCAGGTGGTCAGTCCTGTTAGAATCAGAGCAGGTGGTCAGTCCTGTTGGGGTTAGAATCAGAGTAGGTGGTCAGTCCTGCTAGAATCAGAGCAGGTGGTCAGTCCTGTTAGAATCAGAGCAGGTGGTCAGTCCTGTTAGAATCAGAGCAGGTGGTCAGTCCTGTTAGAATCAGAGCAGGTGGTCAGTCCTGTTAGGGTTCGAATCTGAGCGTGCGGCCGGAGCCGCCCTTCGGGGAGGTGGCACTGTCACATGTGTTCCCTCTCCGGCCTCTAGCTTACCAGGCTGCTCATTACGGCGTACACCTGTCACCATCGTTACGCCCACCTGCGCGTCATCAGATTCACCTGGACTCCATCACCTCCCTGATTACCTTCCCTATATATATCACTGCCTTTGATTCCTTCCCCAGCCGTTATTGTTTCTGTTCCTGTGTCATGTCTGTGCGTTGTTCGTGTTTTCTAGTTTTGTATTATGTTGTCTTCATTCAAGCTTGATTCTGCACTTAGTTTGACCAGTTTAGGCGACATATAATATGTTATTTTGAAGTTTTGATGCGCAACTGTTCGTGATCAGAAGTCCTTTTTGGGGTAATTCACCTGAAGCTGTTAGCATTTGCTAATACAAAGACACAACAACTGAAACCAAACGTTATATTAGGTAAGTATAACTCATTCCACGACATTCTGGTCGAAGACCATCAAAGGTAAGGGAATATTTATGTTATAAAATTGTATTTCTGTCGACTCCAACATAGCAGAGAAATAATGCTAATGTCTGAGCGCCGTCTCAGATTATTGAATAGTGAACGAATTCTGTAACGTTAAAAATAAATGTAACACAGCGGTTGCATTAAGAAGAAGTGTATCTTTCTAAATATATGTAGAACATGTATATTTAGTCAAAGTTTATGTGTATTGCTGTTATCTGGCGTTAGCTGTCGTAGCTATTTATAATTTTTCCGGACATTTCTGTTGCATTTTTTGAACATGGCTCAATGTAAACAGAGATTTATGGATATAAATTGCATATTATTGAAAAAAACATAAATGTACTGTGTAACATGTGCTATTACTGTCATCTGATGAAGATTTTCAAAAGGTTAGTGAATTATTTTTCTTTTAATCCTGCGTTTGTGATTGTCATGCAAATAGCACAATGTGGCTACATATTTTATGTTTTCCTAGTGGTGGTTTGATATACATAGGTGCTATGTTTTCGCCGTAAAACATTTTAGAAATCTGACTCGCTGGGTAGATGAACAATGTGTTTATCTTTCATTTAAGCTATTGGACTTGTTAATGTGTGGAGGTTAAATATTTCTAAGAATATTTTTGAATTCTGTGCATCATCTTTTGAGTTGAGCTTGGGGGGGGCGTGCCCCTAGAGACCCTCAACAAGTTTTAAAACTCCCTGAACTTGCTTCCTGACTCTCGGCGCACAGCACTACAGGTTAGTAACTGCCGATCTGATCTTCAAAAGTGATTTTCGGTCAATCATAGCGGATACATTTTTGTGCAAAAACAAAATGAAGACTGCAAGAGAATCACAAAATAGCAAAGTTGGGTCAGAGCTCCCAAGACATTATCCATACAGTACGGCGCCATCTTCAGTAATGTCATGGTTTCTGATTGGTTTCTGAAAACATGAGGGAAAAATGAAGATGTGGCAAATAATTCACTTCGGAGAATATAAAGCATCTAGCTACTGTACAATATAACAAGTTACAGTCTATGCATTGACCCATACCACATAAAGGGTACAACACCAGCATCTCTCCACAGTGTCCCTGCCTCTGGCAACCACTCTCTTCCCCTGCTGGATTGCGGTCTTATGATTGCTGACAGCAAGAGGTTTTGCAGTGCAAAGCAAACACACTGTGGGATCGGATGAGGAATGGAGGAGGAACAATGGTTCCTGACACAACAGCATTGCAGTCCCCCCCCCCCCGTGTTTCTTTAATCAAATGGAGTGGCCTTGGCCAATTAGGATGTTAGTATGAAAACAATGCTGCAGTGTTCTCTGAGCCCATTGGCTGAGCTGGAAACAACTGAAATATGAGCCACTCTTTACATACTTTTTGCTGAAGTTTACATTTTTATGTTTGAAAGCGTTTTCTGTGGGGCTAATTCACTGTTTTAATTCCGTTCAACGCAACTCTCTTATGTGCCAATGTCTTTTTGAAGGAGTCTTTTCCTTGAAAGTGAAACTAGGTCACAGCGAAACGTTCCTCTGTCTTCCTCAGTCTGAATACGGACGAGAACATAGAGAGAGAGTAGAGAAAACAGGGAGCGAGAGAGAGAGCATACAGCCAAGATTTCCCTCTGAAAGCCTCCCTCCCTTGACTTATTCCACAAGTTGTTTTGTAACAGCCTGAATGAATAAATATATAGTATAGTATAGTTTCCTAATCTGTCTTAATCACAATACCACATAATGACAAAGTGAAAACATGTTTTTAGACATTTTTGTACATTTATTGAAAATTAAATAAAGACAGCATGTTTCACTTTGTCATTATGGTGTATTGCATACATACATACATACATACATACATACATACATACATACATACATACATACATACATACATACATACATACATACATACATACATACATACATACATACATACATACATACATACACAGAAATTGCATGGAAATCTTGCTATTGTAAAAAACAAATGTGGGACGTATGCCAGCAAAGCCATTTCACAACACAACACTAAACAATACTTTAATAACGGAGACAAATGGTGCCCACAAACTGTTAGGGCATAAAGCTGCCCAACACCTTACCACTGTTACACCTGGTTATCAGTGGAGTTTTATCTGGCAGCGAAAGAGTTCATTCAGCCTCATTTACTGCCTTTAAAAAAAACATAGCTGATATGACTGACTTGCTTAAACAAATGTGGTTTCTACTGACAATTGAGATGTACAAACTATGGCACAAGGGGACGCGACGAAACGTAATTTCGATTAAGACATTACTCATTATAACTATTTGTTCAGCACTTTTCAAATGTGCTGCGACAGAATTCAGAACATGGGCCATTCTTACAGTGTTCTCCTTGTACACCAAGTCAGAACCATAGATTAAATAAAGGGGGCATATATGCAGACAATGAAAGCTCTTACAGTAGTTGAGGTCAGAAGTTTACATACACATAGGTTGGAGTCATTAAAACTCATTTTCAACGACTCCACAAATTTCTTGTTAACAAACTACAGTTTCTACTTTGTGCATGACAAGTCATTTTTCCAAAAATTGTTTACAGACAGAATATTTCACTTAATAAAATAAAATTCACAGTATCACAATTCCAGTGGGTCAGAAGTTTACATACACCAAGTTGACAGTGCCTTTAAGCTGCTTGGATACCGTAATTCCAGAAAATTATGTCATGGCTTTAGAAGCTTCTGATAGGCTAATTGACATCATTTGAGTAAATTGTAGGTGTACCTGTGGATGTATTTCAAGGCCTACCTTCATACCCAGTGCCTTTTTGCTTGACATCATGGGAAAATCCAAAGAAATCAGTCAAGGCCTCAGAAGAAAATTGTAGACCTCCAAAAGTCTGGTTCATTTTTGGGAGCAATTTCCGAACGCCTGAAGGTACCACGTTCATCTGTACAAACAATAGTATGCAAGTATAAACACCATGGACCACGCAGCTGTCATACCGCTCTGGAAGGAGACACGTTCTGTCTCCAATAGATGAACATACTTTGGTGCGAAAGTGCAAATCAATCCCAGAACAACAGCAAAGGACCCTGTGAAGATGCTGGAGGACACAGGTACAAAAGTTTCTAATATCCACAGTAAAATTAGTCCTATATCGACATAACCTGAAAGACCGCTAAGCAAGGAAGAAGCCATTGCTCCAAAAGCGCCATAAAATGGGGACAAAGATCATACTTTTTGTAGATATGTCCTCTGGTCTGATGAAACTAAAAGAGAACTGTTTGGCCATAATGACCATCGTTATGTTTGGAGGAAAAAGGGGGAGGCTTGCAAGCCAAAGATCACCATCCCAACCGTGAAGCACAGTGGGGGCAGCATCATGTTGTGAGGGTGCTTTGCTGCAGGAGGGACTGGTGCACTTCACAAAATAGATGGCATCTTGTGGATGGAAAATTGTGTGGTTATATTGAAGTAACATCTCAAGACATCAGTCAGGAAGTTAAAGCTTGGTTGCAAATGGGTCTTCCAAATGGACAATGACACCAAGCATACTTCCAAAGTTGTGGCAAAATTGCTTAAGGACAATAAAGTCAAGGTATTGGAGTGGCCATCACAAAACCATGACCTCAATCCCATAGAAAATGTGTGGGCAGAACTGAAAAAGTGTGTGCAAGCATGGAGGCCTCCAAACCTGACTCACACACCAGCTCTGAAATACCCAACTTGTTGTTGGAAGCTTGTGGAAGGCTACCCGAAATGTTTGAACCAAGTTAAACAATTTAAAGGCAATGCTAGCAAATACTAATTGAGTGTATGTGAACTTCTGACCCACTGGGAATGTGATGAAAGAAATAAAAGCTGAAATAAATAATTCTCTACTGTTATTCTGACATTTCAAATTCTTAAAATAAAGTGGTGATCCTAACCGACCTAAGACAGGGACTTTTTACTGGGATTTAATGTAAGGAATTGTGAAAAGCCAAATACATTTAAATTAAGTTAAGGTGTATGTAAACTTCTGACTTTGACTGTACATGTGCAACACCAACTCAGAACAGTAGGCAAGTAGCAATACGTATCTCCTATATTGCATATTACATCATTTATGCAGCAGCATACAATACATGTTTTGGACTCAACTTGTTGTCCTTGAACAGGAAGGTGACGCGGCGGTCCTTCGTGGGCAAGTTTTGGCAGTCATCTAAGTCTGGATTTATGGTGCTTTCAAGACAGCTGGGAATCTGAAGAAACACATTTTTGAATCATGATGACGTCAGTAATCTTCAGGTCGTAGCTCTAGAAAGAGTTCCAGTTGGATGAACTCACTAAAATCAGATTTTGCAATTCTGAGTTAAAAACCTCTTAAGAATCGGACCCATTTTTTTAAAATGTTCTCCTAAAATGAGATACCCAAATCTACCTGCCTGGAGCTCAGAACCTGAAGCAAGGATATAGATATTAATGATACCATTTGAAAGGAAACTTCGAGGTTTATGGAAATGTGAAATTAATGTAGGAGAATATAACACATTAGATCTGGTAAAAGATAATACAAAAAAAATGCATTTTGTTGAAAAAGAAAATGTTGTTCAATTATATTTGAAATACAAGAGAAAGGCCATAATATAATATTGCATATTAGGCGCATTTTAGAATTTAGAATTTCGCAGTGTGTGTGCAGATTGATCCAGTGAAGTGAATACCGGACAATATAAAAGTCTACCCAAATGTGCCAAAGTGGTTAATTGATACATTTCCACGTAACTATAGAGAACACACAAAAAAAATGATATGGTAATACAAAATTGAGGTTTGCACGATCCCAAGAACATCTTACATGATGGATTATTAGCTTATTATCATTAGTTTATATCCTGAAGACGTGTTTGTTTGTCCTCTTGTGTATTTTTGTATTTTTCTTATTTTTTGTATATATATTTAAATTTATTTTCAATTTTTAATTCGATTATACCTTCCGGTACCCTGCCTCACCCAATGTGATACGGAATCGCTATTATTTTAAATTTTAGAACACATTCAAGAACCTCCAGAAGCTAACCAGCTAATCAGCTACAAGCTATTTAGTCATTTTTAGCCACAGCTAGCGGCTTTTACCTTCTGCACAGTTACCAGCCCTGTTTTTAGCCTGGATAAAACTCGCTAGTCTACCAGTATCGGACTGTCTCTCCACAACAACGCCAGATTCCTGCCGTAATCCCACTACTTCTGATCTTCACAGCTAGCTTGCAGCTAGCTAGCTCACAGCTTGCAGCTAGCTAGCTCACCGTGGCACCGAAGCTATCCCGGAGGCCCACCTCCCGGCCTACTCAGCTGGTCACCCGAACCTCACTCATACACGGCTAAAGCCCAATACTCCACCGGATCCTTGCTGTAAACTCTGGACCTTGCCACCGGATCACCGCTGCTACCGATCGGCTATAGTGGCTAACGTCACTGCTAACTTTAAACGCTGTGTCACCCGCGTGCTAATGTAGTGGCTGCTTCCCTGTTCCATCTACTGCTGCCCCCTGGACACTATGATCACTTGGCTACATAGCTGATGCCTGCTGGACTGTCCATTAATCACTGTACTCCATTCTGTTTATTTATTTTTATCTGTCGGCTGCGAACTCAGGCTCTGTGTGAAGTTAATCCGACCCTCTCTGCCTAGTCATCACCATTTTACCTGCTGTTGTTGTGTTAGCTGATCAGCTGTTGTCTCACCTGTTGTTTTAGCTAGCTCTCCCAATCAACACCTGTGATTACTTCATGCCTCGCTGTATGTCTCTCTCAAATGTTAATATGCCTTGTATGCTGCTGTTCAGGTTAGTTGTCATTGTTTTAGTTCACAATGGAGCCCCTAGTTCCACTCTTCATACCTTTGATACCTCCTTTGTCCCACCTCCCACACATGCGGTGACCTCACCCATTACAACCAGCATGTCTAGAGATACAACCTCTCTTATCATCACCCAGTGCCTGGGCTTACCTCCGCTGTACCCGCACCCCACCAAACCCCTGTCTGCGCATTATGCCCTGAATATATTCTACCATGCCCAGAAAACTGCTCCTTTTATTCTTTGTCCCCAACGCCAGTTTTGATAGCCTTTAGCCGCACCCTCATCCTACTCCTCCTCTGTTCCGCGGGTGATGTGGAGGTAAACACAGGCCCTGCATGTCCCCAGACACCCTCATTTGTTGACTTCTGTGTTCAAAAAAGCCTTGGTTTCATGCATGTCAACATCAGAAGCCTCCTCCCTAAGTTTGTTTTACTCACTGCTTTAGCAACCCTGATGTCCTTGCCGTGTCTGAATCCTGGCTTAGGAAGGCCACCAAAAATTCTGAGATTTCCATACCCAACTATAACATTTTCCGTCAAGATAGAACTGTCAAAGGGGGAGTAGTTGCAGTCTACTGCAGAGATAGCCTGCAAAGTAATGTCATACTTTCCAGGTCCATACCCAAACAGTTCGAACTACTAATTTTGAAAATGACTCTGTCCAGAAATAAGTCTCTCGCTGTTGCCGCTGTTGCCACCTGCTATACCGACCCCCCCCCCTCAGCTCCCAGCTGTGCCCTGGACACCATTTGTGAATTGATCGCTCCCCATCTAGCTTCAGAGTTTGTTCTGTTAGGTGACCTAAACCGGGATATGCTTAACACCCTGGCAGTCCTACAATCTAATCTAGATGCCCTCAATCTCACACAAATCATCAAGGAATCCACCAGGTACAACCCAAAATCTGTAAACAAGGGCACCCTCATAGACATTATCCTGACCAACTGGCCCTCCATATACAACTCCGCTGTCTTCAATCAGGATCTCATCAATCACTGCCTCATTGCCTGTATCCGCTACGGGTCCGCAGTCAAACGACCACACCTCATCACTGTCAAACGCTCCCTAAAACACTTCTGCGAGCAGGCCTTTCTAATCAACCTGGCCAGTGTATTCTGGAAGGATATTGACCTCATCCCGTCAGTTGAGGATGCCTGGTCATTCATAAAAGTAACTTCCTCACCATCTAAGATAAGCATGCTCCGTTCAAAAAATGCAGAACTAAGAACAGATATAGCCCTTGGTTCACTCCAGACCTGACTGCTCTCAATCAGCACAAAAACATCCTGTGGCGGACTGCAAAAGCATCGAATTGTCCCTGTGATATGCAACTGTTCAGGGAAGTCAGGAACCAATACACGCAGTCAGTCAGGAAAGCAAAGGCCAGCTTTTTCAAGCAGAAATTTGCATCCTGTAGCTGTAAAAAAGTTCTGGGACACTGTAAAGTCAATGGAGAACAAGAGCACCTCCTCCCAGCTGCCCATTGCACTGAGGCAAGGTAACACGGTCACCACCGATAAATCCCTGATAATCGAAAACTTCAACAAGCATTTCTCAACGGCTGGCCATGCCTTCCGCCTGGCTACTCCAACCTCGGCCAACAGCTCCGCCCCCACTGCAGCTTCTCGCCCTAGCCCCTCCAGGTTCTCCTTTACCCAAATCCAGATAGCAGATGTTCTGAAAGAGCTGCAAAACCTGGACCCGTACAAATCAGCTGGGCTTGACAATCTGGACTCTCTATTTCTGAAACTATCCACCGCCATTGTCGCAACCCCTATTACCAGCCTGTTAAACCTCTCTTTTGTATCTTCTGAGATCCCCAAGGATTGGAAAGCTGCCACAGTCATCCCCCTCTTCAAAGGGGGAGACACCCTGGACCCAAACTGTTACAGACCTATATCCATCCTGCCCTGCTTATCTAAGGTCTTCGAAAGCCAAGTCAACAAACAGATCACTGACCATCTCGAATCCCACTGTACCTTCTCCACTGTGCAATCTGGTTTCCGAGCCGGTCACAGGTGCACCTCAGCCACGCTCAAGGTACTAAACAATATAATAACCGCCATCGATAAAAGACAGTACTGTGCAGCCGTCTTCATCGACCTGGCCAAGGTTTTTGACTCTGTCAATCACCATATTCTTATCGGCAGACTCCGTAGCCCCGGTTTTTCTAATGACTGCCTCGCCTGGTTCACCAACTACTTTGCAGACAGAGTTCAGTGTGTCAAATCGGAGGGCATGTTGTCCGGTACTCTGGCATTCTCTATGGGGGTGCCACAGGGTTCAATTCTCGGGCCGACTCTTTTCTCTGTATATATCAATGATGTTGCTCTTGCTGCTGGTAATTCCCTGATCCACCTCTACGCAGACGACACCATACTGTATACTTCTGACCCTTCCTTGGACACTGTGCTATCTAACCTCCAAACAATCTTCAATGCCGTGCAACACTCCTTCCGTGGCCTCCAACTGCTCTTAAACACTAGTAAAACAAAATTCATGCTTT
Source organism: Oncorhynchus masou masou (assembly GCF_036934945.1). NCBI lineage: Eukaryota > Metazoa > Chordata > Actinopteri > Salmoniformes > Salmonidae > Oncorhynchus > Oncorhynchus masou. The sequence goes on from NW_027016921.1 coordinate 17,714, forward strand.
TCATCCGTTCGATGCCTGCACCCGCACACCCGACTAGCATCACCACCCTGGATGGATCCGACCTAGAATATGTGGACATCTATAAGTACCTAAGTGTCTGGCTAGACTGTAAACTCTCCTTCCAGACTCATATCAAACTTTTCCAATCTAAAGCCAAATCTAGAGTCGGCTTTCTATTTCGCAACAAAGCCTTCTTCACTCACACCGCCAAACTTACCCCTGTAAAACTGACTATCCTACCGATCCTCGACGTCGGCGATGTCATCTACAAAATAGCTTCCAATACTCTTCTCAGCAAACTGGATGCAGTTTATCACTGTGCCATCCATTTTGTTACTAAATCACCTTATACCACCCACCACTGCGACCTGTATACTCTCGTCGGCTGGCCCTCGCTACATATTCGTCGCCAGACCCACTGGCTCCAGGTCATCTACAAGTCCATGCTAGGTAAAGCTCCACCTTATCTCAGTTCACTGGTCACGATGGCAACACCCACCCGTAGCACGCGCTCCAGCAGGTGTATCTCACTGATCATCCCTAAAGCCAACACCCAATTTGACCGCCTTTCCTTCCAGTTCTCTGCTGCCTGTGACTGGAACGAATTGCAGTCACAGGCAGCAGAAGTTGGAGACTTTTATCTCCCTCACCAACTTTAAACATGTGCTATCTGAGCAGCTAACCGATCGCTGCAGCTGTACATAGTCCATCGGTAAATAGCCCACCCAATTTACCTACCTCATCCCCATACTGTTTTTATTTATTTACTTTTCTGCTCTTTTGCACACCAGTATCTCTACCTGCACATGACCTTCTGGTCATTTATCACTCCAGTGTTAATCTGCTGAATTGTAATTATTCGTCTACCTCCTCATGTCTTTTGCACACAATTTTTCTACTGTGTTATTGACTTGTTAATTGTTTACTCCATGTGTAACTCTGTGTTGTTGTCTGTTCACACTGCTATGCTTTATCTTGGCCAGGTCGCAGTTGTAAATGAGAACTTGTTCTCAACTAGCCAACCTGGTTAAATAAAGGTGTTCTCAACTAGCCTACCTGGTTAAATAAAGGTGTTCTCAACTAGCCTACTTGGTTAAATAAAGGTGTTCTCAACTAACCTACCTGGTGAAATAAAGGTGTTACCTGGTTAAATAAAGGTGTTCTCAACTAGCCTACTTGGTTAAATAAAGGTGTTCTCAACTAACCTACCTGGTGAAATAAAGGTGTTCCCAACTAGCCTACCTGGTTAAATAAAGGTGTTCTCAACTAGCCTACCTGGTTAAATAAAGGTGTTCTCAACTAGCCTACCTGGTTAAATAAAGGTGTTCTCAACTAGCCTACCTGGTTAAATAAAGGTGTTCTCAACTAGCCTACCTGGTTAAATAAAGGTGTTCTCAACTAGCCTACCTGGTTAAATAAAGGTGTTCTCAACTAGCCTACCTGGTTAAATAAAGGTGTTCTCAACTAGCCTACCTGGTTAAATAAAGGTGTTCTCAACTAGCCTACCTGGTTAAATGAAGGTGTTCTCAACTAGCCTACATGGTCAAATAAAGTTGTTCTCAACTAGCCTACATGGTCAAATAAAGGTGAAATAAAGTGATGACTTACAGAAAACGTTTGTCATTGCCAACAAAGGGTATATAACAAAGTAGTGAGAAACTTTTGTTATTGACCAAATACTTATTTTCCATCACAATTTGCAAATAAATTCATTAAAAATCCTACAATGTGATTTTCTGGATTTTTTTTCTTCTCATTTTGTCTGTCATAGTTGAAGTGTACCTGCGATGAAAATTACAGGCCTCTCTCATCTTTTTAAGTGGGAGAACTTGCACAATTGGTGGCTGACTAAATACTTTTTTGCCCCACTGTGTACACTAACTTTCACAAATCTAGATTGTCGGGTGGGTTTGGAGCCAGAGACAGCAGGGGTTCAAACTGTAGAACCCAGTTGCAACATGTGAATATATAAATGTATTTTATCAAACAAAACTATGCTACATTTTAAGGTTTCTCCCATCTCCACAGAGGAATTCTGGAGCTCTTTCAGAGTGACAATCAGTTTCCCCCCTCAATTTGGTCTGGAGGCCAGCACTAGGAAGAGTCTTGGTGGTTCCAAACTTCTTCCATTTAAGAATGATGGAGGCCACTATGTTCTTGGGACCTTCAATACTATACTAATTTTGCTACACTTTCCCTTCAATACTGTTTTGCTACACTTCCCCAGATCAGCCTTGATAAAATCCTGTCTCAGAGCTCTGAGGACAATTCCTTTGACCTCATGGCTTGGTTTATGCTCTGACATGCACTGTGAAACCTTATACAGGCTAGGGTCCTTTTTTACTAAATTTCCGCCTGACTGACGTGCCCAAAGTAAAACGCCTGTTGCTCAGGCCCTGAAGCCAGGATACGCATATATTTGGTACCATTGGAAATAAAACACTTTGTAGGTTGTAGAAATGTTAAAATGATGTAGGAGACTATAATACAATAGACATGGTAAGAGAAAATACAAAGAAAAAACAAACCTTTTTTTTGAGCCATGCTTTTCCAATGGAAGTTATATGGAAATAATTAAATCTAGCTCCCAGTATGCAATTCCTATGTCTTCCACTGGGTGTCAGTAGTCTTTGTTCAAGGTCAGGCTTGTTTATTCCAAAACAATTAAGAAAAATTAGTTTAGAAGGACATCTGCTTGGAAATTAGTGTGTGCGCACGCCATGAAAAGAACGTGCACCTGCTATTATCGTTTTCCTTAAACATACTTCTTTCCTATTGAACATCAACAACTTCTTTCCTATTGAACATCAACAACTTCTTTCCTATTGAACTTCTTTCCGTATTAAATATTATAGACTACATTTTGGAGGATCTGAGGATTTAATAGAACCGTATTTTGACTTGTTGAAACAAAGTTTAGATTTTTGGATTCCTTTCTCTGCATATTGAACGAGTGGATTACTCAAATCGATGGCGCAAACTAAACTGACTTTTTGGGATATAAAGAAGGATTTTATCTAACAAAGCGACACTACATGTTATAGCTGGGACCCTTTGGATGAGAAATCAGAGGAATATTTACAAAATTAAGTGAATATTTAATCGTTATTTGTGAATTTATGAAATCTGTGCAGGTGGAAAAATATTTTGATGTGGGGCGCTGTCCTCAAACAATCGCATGGCATGCTTTCACTGTAAAGCCCTCTCTAAATCAACCGATATAAGACACTTGTATGTGCATAAATCTTTAATATCCATAATTTGTATGATTATTTATTTTAATTGCGCGCCCACAAGTTTCACTGGAAGTTGTTCCGCTAGCGGGACGCCTAGCCTTAAGAAGATTTATATAGACAGGCGTGTGCCTTCCCAAAACATGTGCAATCAATAGAAAATAACACAGGTGGACTCCAATCAAGTTGTAGGAACGTCTTAAGGATGATCAATGGAAACAGAATGCACCTGAGATCAATTTCAAGCCTCCTAGCAAAGGTTCTGAATACTGAGGTATAATAAGGTATTTCTGGGTTTTTTCTCCAAAAACTTGTAAAAAATTATAACCTGTTTTCACTTTGTCATTATGGGGTATTGTGATGTCATTATGGGGTATTGTGATGTCATTATGGGGTATTGTGATGTCATTATGGGGTATTGTGATGTCATTATGGGGTATTGTGATGTAATTATGGGGTATTGTGTGTAGATTGATGAGGAAATGTTTTTCTTTAATCATTTATAGAATCATTCGAACAACATGTGGAGAAGGATCTGCACACACACACACACACACACACACACACACACACACACACACACACACACACACACACAATTGCTCAACTTTCAGCATTGCTGTGTGTTGAGTGGTGGGCACACATTGATATTAGAAATGAATCCATTTGTAAACAACAGGTGTTTTACTAGCAGTTTTGGAAAAACAATACAGAGTTAAAGATAAAGTACGACATAAAACATAGAAATGGAGACACAGTGAATAAAGAATAAAAATAACATGACTATATACAAGGAGTACCAGGTAATAACATGGCTATATACAGGGAGTACCAGGTAATAACATGGTTATATACAGGGAGTACCAGGTAATAACATGGCTATATACAGGGAGTACCACGTAATAACATGGCTATATACAGGGAGGTAATAACATGGCTATATACAGGAAGTACCAGGTAATAACATGGCTATACACAAGGAGTACCATGTAATAACATGGCTATACACAAGGAGTACCAGGTAATAACATGGCTATACACAAGGAGTACCAGGTAATAACATGGCTATACACAAGGAGTACCAGTACTGTGTCAATGTGCTGGGGTACCAGGTAATAACTTGGCTATAAACACACAGTGTACCAGTACACAGAGTAGCAAGTAATAAGCACCAGGCGTGGCTGTGTGGTGTGTCTGTGTGGTGTGTCTGTGTGCGTGGGTGGATGTGTGGTGTGTGTGTGTCTGGGTGTGTGTGTGTCTGGGTGTGTGTGTGTCTGGGTGTGTGTGTATCTGTGTGTGTGTATCTGTGTGTGTGTATCTGTGTGTGTGTAACATGTGTATATATCTGTGGTGTGTATCTGTGTAACATGTGTGTATCTATACAGGGAGTGTGTGTGTATATCTGTGGTGTGTAATCTGTGGCTATATATCTGTGTACCAGGTGTAACATGGCTATGTGTGTACCAGGTAATCATGGTGTACAGGAGGTGTGTCTGTGTGTGTGTGCTATCTGTGTACCAGTGTAATCTGTGTACACAAGTGTGTATCTGTGTAATGTGTGTATCTGTGTGTGTGTGTCTGTGTGTGTGTGTATCTGTGTAATGTGTGTATCTGTGTGTGTGTATCTGTGTGTGTGTGTATCTGTGTGTGGTGTGTCTGTGTGGTGTGTCTGTGTGGTGTGTCTGTGTGTGTGTGTGTGTGTGTGTGTGTGTGGTGTGTGTGTGTGTGTGTATCTGTGTGGTGTGTCTGTGTGTGTGTGTCTGTGTGTGTGTGTCTGTGTGGTGTGTCTGTGTGTGTGTGTCTGTGTGTGTGTGTATCTGTGTGTGTGTCTGTGTGTGTGTGTCTGTGTGTGTGTGTATCTGTGTGTGTGTGTCTGTGTGGTGTGTGTCTGTGTGTGTGTGTCTGTGTGCGTGTGTCTGTGTGTGTGTGTGTCTGTGTGTGTGTGTGTCTGTGTGTGTGTGTGTGTGTGTGCGTGTGTCTGTGTGTGTGTGTGTGTGTGTGTGTGTGTGTGTGTGTGTGTGTGTGTGTCTGTGTGTGTGTGTGTGTGTGTGTGTGTGTGTCTGTGTGTGTGTGTGTGTGTCTGTGTGTGTGTGTGTGTGTGTGTGTTTGTGTGTGTGTGTGTGTGTGTGTGTGTGTCTGTGTGCCGTGTGTGTGTGTGTGTGTGTGTGTGTCTCTGTGTGTGTGTGTGTGTGTGTGTGTGTCTGTGTGTGTGTGTGTGTGGTGTGTCTGTGTGTGTGTGTGTGTGTGGTGTCTCTGTGTGTGTGTGTGTGTGTGTCTGTGTGTGTGTGTGGTGTCTCTGTGTGTGTGTGTGGTGTCTCTGTGTGTGTGTGTGGGTGATGTGTGGATGGTGTGTGTGTGGTGTCTCTGATGGGGATGTGTGGTGTGGTGTCTCTGTGGGTGTGGGAGGATGGGGATGGGAGTGTGTCATCTCTTAGGCTGGGATGGAGTCTCTGGGATGTGTGTGTGGTGGATGGGGGCTGGGGTGTGGTGGGTCTCTGGATGGGATGGGAGTCTGGGGATGGGAGGCTGGGATGATGGAGGCTGGTGATGGGAGGCTGGGGATGGGTCTCTGTGGGATGGGTGTGTGGGATGGGAGGCTGGGGATGGGTGGCTGTGGGGGGATGGGGATGGGAGGCTGTGGATGTGGCTGTCTCTGGGTGGTGGGGATGGAGGCTGTGGGATGGGAGGCTGGGGTCTGGATGTGGTGCCTGTGGATGGGGTCGGGAGTGTGGGGATGGGAGGCTGTCGGGGCTGGGGATGGGATGGGGTGTGGGGCTGGGGATGGGAGGCTGGGGATGGAGGCTGGGGATGTGTGGATGGGAGGCTGGGATGGGAGGTGGGGTGGGTCTGGGAGGTGGGGGATGGGGATGGTGTCTCTGGGTGATGGGTGTGGGAGGATGGGAGGCTGGGGATGGGAGGCTGTCTGGGGATGGGATGGGAGGCTGGGGATGGGAGGCTGATGGGGATGGGAGGCTGGGGATGGGTGGTGTCTCTGTCTGGGGTGTCTGGGAGGCTGGGGATGGGAGTCTGGGGTGGGAGGCTGGGTCTGTGTGGAGTGCTGGTGATGGGTGGTGGGGATGGGGATCTGAGGCTGGGGATGGGGATGGGTGGCTGGGGATGGGGATGGAGGCTGGGGATGGTGATGGGAGGCTGGGGATGGGAGGCTGTGGATGTGGGAGTCTCTGGGATGGGAGGCTGGGGATGTGGAGGCTGTGTGTGGGAGTCTGGGATGGGAGGCTGTGTGATGTGTGAGTGCTGGGATGGGAGGCTGTGGATGGGTGGCTGTGTGATGGGTGGCTGGTGATGGGAGGCTGTGATGGGAGGCTGTGTGATGTGTGGCTGTGATGGGTCTCTGGGGTGGGAGGCTGTGGTGGGAGTGTCTCTGTGGATGGTGGCTGTGGGTGTTGGAGTGCTGGTGTCTCTGTGGTGTGGTGTGTGGTGTGGGTCTCTGTGTGTGTGATGGGAGGCTGTGGATGGGAGGCTGGATGTGTGGGTTGGGAGGCTGGGGATGGGATGCTGTGTGAATGGGACTGGGTGTGGTGTGGTGTCTGTGGGTGTGTCTGTGTGGTGTGGGTGTGGGTGGTGTGTGGTTGGGTTCATCCTCTGGGGATGGTAATGGATGTGCTCGTGTCTCCGCGGGGAGAAAAATGGAGTTTGTCCAACTACGTAGTTACCAGTGTTCATCTCTGCACCATTTAATCTACGTCACCTTCATCACTTAGGACAATTACAACAGATAAATGTGTTCCTTCAGGGCCGTTATGGGACTATGGGATGGGATGGGAGGCTGGGGATGGGAGGCTGGGGATGGGAGGCTGGGGATGGGAGGCTGGGGATGTGGTTGGGAGGCTGGGGATCGGTGGCTGGGGATGGGGATGGGAGTGGGAGCATGGGGATGGGAGGCTGTGCCTAGGGATGGGGATGGGAGGCTGTGGATGGGAGGCTAGGGATGGGAGGCTGGGGATGGGAGGCTGGGAGTGGGAGGATGGGGATGGGAGAATGTGGCTGGGGATGGGAGGCTGGGGATGGGAGGCTGGGGATGGGAGGCTGTGGACGGGGAGCGGGGATGGGAGGCTGTGGCTAGGGATGGGTATGGGAGGTTGGGGCTGGGGATGGGAGGCTGGGGTCTGGCGTGGGAGCCTGTGGATGGGGACGGGAGGCGGGGATGGAAGGCTGTGGCTAGGGATGGGTATGGGAGGTTGGGGCTGGGGATGGGAGGCTGGGGATGGGAGGCTGGGGATGGGGATGGGAGGCTGGGTTTGGAGTTGGGAGGCTGGGGGTGGGGATGGGAGGCTGTGGACGGGGAGCGGGGATGGGAGGCTGTGGCTAGGGATGGGTATGGGAGGTTGGGGCTGGGGATGGGAGGCTGTGGATGGCTGGTGTGCCTGTGGATGGGGACGGGAGGCGGGGATGGAAGGCTGTGGCTAGGGATGGGTATGGGAGGTTGGGGCTGGGGATGGGAGGCTGGGGATGGAGTTGGGAGGCTGGGGATGGAGTTGGGAGGCTGGGAGGCTGGGGATGGGAGGCTGGGGCTGGGAGGCTGGGGCTGGGAGGCTGGGTTTGGAGTTGGGAGGCTGGGGGTGGGGATGGGGATGGGAGGCTGGGTTTGGAGTTGGGAGGCTGGGGGTGGGGATGGGAGGCTGTGGCTGGGAGGCTGGGGCTGGGAGGCTGGGTTTGGAGTTGGGAGGCTGGGGATGGGGATGGGGATGGGAGGCTGTGGATGGGAGGCTGGGTATGGGAGGCTGTGGCTAGGGATGGGAGGTTGGGGCTGGGGATGGGAGGCTGGGGATGGGAGGCTGGGGATGTGAGGCTGGGGATGGGAGGTTGGGGCTGGGGATGGGAGGCTGGGGATGGGAGGCTGGGGATGTGAGGCTGGGGATGTGGTTGGGAGGTTGGGGATAGCGATGGGAGGCTGGGGATCGGTGGCTGGGGATGGGGATGGGAGTGGGAGCATGGGGATGGGAGGCTGTGCCTAGGGATGGGGATGGGAGGCTGTGGATGGGAGGCTAGGGATGGGAGGCTGGGGATGGGAGGCTGGGAGTGGGAGGATGGGGATGGGATGGGCTGGGGATGGGAGGCTGATGGGGATGGGAGGCTGGGGATGGGAGGCTGGGGATGGGAGGCTGGGAGGCTGGGGATGGGAGTATGGGGATGGGAGGCTGGGGATGGGAGGCTGGGGATGGGAGGCTGGGGATGGGAGGCTGGGGATGGGAGGCTGGGGATGGGAGGCTGGGGATGGGAGGCTGGGGATGGGAGGCTGGGGATGGGAGGCTGGGGATGGGAGGCTGGGGATGGGAGGCTGGGGATGGGAGGCTGGGGATGGGAGGCTGGGGGGATGGGAGGCTGGGGATGGGAGGCTGGGGATGGGAGGCTGGGGATGGGAGGCTGGGGATGGGAGGCTGGGGATGGGAGGCTGGGTATGGGAGGCTGGGGATGGGAGGCTGGGGATGGGAGGCTGGGGATGGGAGGCTGGGGATGGGAGGCTGGGGATGGGAGGCTGGGGATGGGAGGCTGGGGATGGGAGGCTGGGATGGGAGGCTGGGGATGGGAGGCTGGGGACTGGGGAGCTGGGGATGGGGATGGGAGGCTGATGGGGGATGGGAGGCTGGGGATGGGAGGCTGGGGCTGGAGGCTGGGGATGGGGATGGGGGCACACACACACACACTGGGGACACACTGGGGACACACACACACACACACACACAGGCTGTGGGGACACACACACAATTGCTCAACTTTCAGCATTGCTGTGTGTTGAGTGGTGGGCACACATTGATATTAGAAATGAATCCATTTGTAAACAACAGGTGTTTTACTAGCAGTTTTGGAAAAACAATACAGAGTTAAAGATAAAGTACGGGATAAAACATAGAAATGGAGACACAGTGAATATGGGAATAAAAATAACATGACTATATATGGAGATACCAGGTAATAACATGGCTACATACAGGGAGTGGGGAGGTAATAACATGGCTATGGGGATGGGAGTACCAGGTAATAACATGGCAATGGGGACAGGAAGTACCAGGTAATAACATGGTTATATACATGGGGATGGGTACCAGGTAATAACATGGTTATATACAGGGAGTACCAGGTAATAACATGGCTATATACAGGGAGTACCACGTAATAACATGGGGATACAGGGAGTACCAGGTAATAACATGGTTATATACAGGGAGTACCAGGTAATAACATGACTATGGGGATGGGAGTACCAGGTAATACCATGGCTATATACAGGGAGTACCAGGTAATAACATGGCTATATACATGGGAGATACCAGGTAATGGGACATGGCTATATACAGGAAGTACCAGGTAATAACATGGTTATATACAGGAAGTACCAGGTGATAACAGCTATATACAGGGAGTACCAGGTAATAACATGGGATATGGGGAGTACCAGGTGGGGATGGCTATATACAGGAAGTACCAGGTAATAACATGGCTATATACAGGGAGTAACAGGTAATAACATGGCTATATACAGGAAGTACCAGGTAATAACATGGCAACATACAGGAAGAACGAGGTAATAACATGGTTATATACAGGGAGTACCAGGTAATAACATGGCCATATACAGGAAGTACAATTTAATAAAATGGCTATATACAGGAAGTACCAGGTAATAACATGGCTATATACAGGGAGTACCAGGTAATAACATGGCTATATACAGGAAGTACCAGGTAATAACATGGCTATATACAGGAAGTACCAGGTAATAACATGGTTATATACAGGGATGGGAGTATGGGGATGGGAGGCTGGGGATGGGAGGATGAGGATGGGAGGCTGGGGATGGGAGTATGGGGATGGGAGTATTGGGATGGGAGGCTGGGTTGGAGGCTGGGGGATGGGGATGGGAGGTTGTGGTTGGGAGGCTGGGACTGGGGATGGGAGGCTGGAGATTGGAGGCTGGGGCTGGGAGGCTGGGGCTGGGAGGCTGGGGATGTGGTTGGGAGGTTGGGGATGTGAGGCTGGGGATAGCGATGGGAGGCTGGGGATGGGAGGCTGGGGATCGGTGGCTGGGGATGGGGATGGGAGTGGGAGGCTGTGGATGGGAGGCTGTGGATGGGAGGCTGTGGATGGGAGGCTGTGGATGGGAGGCTGGGGATGGGAGGCTGGGGATGGGAGGCTGGGGATGGGAGGCTGGGGATGGGAGGCTGGGGATGGGAGGCTGGGGATGGGAGGCTATGGGGATGGGAGGCTGGGGATGGGAGTATGGGGATGGGAGGCTGGGGATGGGAGGCTGGGGATGGGAGGCTGGGGATGGAGACTGGGGATGGGAGTGGGGATGGGGATGGGAGGCTGGGGATGGGAGACTGGGGATGGGGGGATGGGGATGGGGATGGGGTATTGGGATGGGAGGCTGGGGATGGGAGGCTGGGGATGGGGTATGGGGATGGGAGGCTGGGGATGGGAGTATGGGGTATGGGGATGGGAGGCTGGGGATGGGGATGGATGGGAGTCTGGGGATGGGAGGCTGGGGATGGGAGGCTGGGGATGGGAGGCTGGGGATGGGAGTATGGGGATGGGAGGCTGGGGATGGGAGTATGGGGATGGGAGGCTGGGGATGGGAGGCTGGGGATGGGAGTATGGGGATGGGAGGCTGGGGATGGGAGTATGGGGATGGGCTGGGGCATTGGGGATGGGGGCTGGGGGATGGGGGGATGGGGGAGGCTGGGGATGGGAGCTATGGGGATGGGAGGCTGGGGATGGGAGGCTGGGGATGGGAGGGATGGGGATGGGAGGCTGGGGATGGGAGTATGGGGATGGGAGGCTGGGGATGGGAGTATGGGGATGGGAGGCTGGGGATGGGAGGCTGGGGATGGGAGTATTGGGATGGGAGGCTGGGGATGGGAGTATGGGGATGGGAGTATTGGGGATGGGAGGCTGGGGATGGGAGTATGGGGATGGGAGTATGGGGATGGGAGGCTGGGGATGGGGATGGGGATTGGATGGGAGGCTGGGGATGGGGTATGGGGATGGGGATGGGAGGCTGGGGATGGGGGATGGGATGGGGAGTGGGGATGGGGATGGGAGATGGGGGATGGGAGGCTGGGGATGGGAGGCTGGGGATGGGAGGGGGGGATGGGAGGCTGGGGATGGGGATGGGAGGCTGGGGATGGGAGGCTGGGGATGGGAGGCTGGGGATGGGATGGGGATGGGGATGGGAGGCTGGGGATGGGAGTATGGGGATGGGAGGCTGGGGATGGGAGTCTGGGGATGGGAGTCTGGGGATGGGAGGCTGGGGATGGGATGGGAGGCTGGGGATGGGAGTATGGGGATGGGAGGCTGGGGATGGGAGTATGGGGATGGGAGGCTGGGGATGGGAGGCTGGGGATGGGAGGCTGGGGATGGGATGGGGATGGGAGGCTGGGGATGGGAGTATGGGGATGGGGGATGGGGATGGGAGGCTGGGGATGGGGATGGGGATGGGGATGGGGATGGGAGGCTGGGGATGGGAGTATGGGGATGGGAGTATGGGGATGGGAGGCTGGGGATGGGAGGCTGGGGATGGGAGGATGGGGATGGGAGGCTGGGGATGGGAGATGGGAGGCTGGAGGATGGGGTATGGGGATGGGAGGTATGGGGATGGGAGGCTGGGGATGGGAGGCTGGGGATGGGAGGTATGGGGATGGGAGGCTGGGGATGGGAGTATGGGGATGGGAGCTGGGGATGGGAGGCTGGGGATGGGATGGGATGGGGATGGGAGGCTGGGGATGGGGTATGGGGATGGGAGGGGAGACTGGGGATGGGAGGCTGGGGATGGGAGGCTGGGGATGGGAGGCTGGGGATGGGGAGGCTGGGGATGGGAGTATGGGGATGGGAGGCTGGGGATGGGAGGCTGGGGATGGGAGGCTGGGGATGGGGGATGATGGGAGGCTGGGGATGGGGGGAATGGGATGGGGATGGGAGGCTGGGGATGGGAGGATGGGGATGGTAGTATGGGGATGTGAGTCTGGGGATGGGAGGCTGGGGATGGGAGGCTGGGGATGGGGATGGGAGGCTGGGGATGGGAGGCTGGGGGGGATGGGGATGGGAGGCTGGGGATGGGAGTATGGGGATGGGAGGCTGGGGATGGGAGGCTGGGGATGGGAGGCTGGGGATGGGAGGCTGGGGATGGGGATGGGGGATGGGAGGCTGGGGATGGGAGGCTGGGGATGGGGGTGGGATGGGGATGGGAGGCTGGGGATGGGAGGCTGGGGATGGGAGATGGGGCTGGGGATGGGGGCTGGGGGGGGGCTGGGGAGGGGGGAGGCTGGGGATGGGAGGCTGGGGATGGGGATGGGAGGCTGGGGATGGGAGGCTGGGGATGGGAGGCTGGGGGTGGGAGGCTGGGTATGGGAGTATGGGGACGGGAGGCTGGGGATGGGAGGCTGGGGATGGGGGGATGGGAGGCTGGGAGGCTGGGGATGGGAGTATGGGGATGGGAGGCTGGGGATGGGGATGGGAGGCTGGGAGGCTGGGGATGGGAGTATGGGGATGGGAGGCTGGGGATGGGAGTATGGGGACGGGAGGCTGGGGATGGGGGCTGGGGATGGGAGTATGGAGGCTGGGGATGGGGATGGGGGCTGGGGCTGGGAGGCTGGGGATGGGAGGTATGGGGATGGGAGGCTGGGGACGGGAGTATGGGGACGGGAGGCTGGGGATGGGAGGCTGGGGATGGGGGACGGGAGGCTGGGGATGGGGATGGGAGGCTGGGAGGCTGGGGATGGGAGTATGGGGACGGGAGGCTGGGGATGGGAGGCTGGGGATGGGAGGCTGGGGATGGGAGGCTGGGGATGGGAGGCTGGGGGATGGGAGGCTGGGGATGGGAGGCTGGGGATGGGAGGCTGGGGATGGGAGGCTGGGGATGGGATGCTGGGGATGGGAGGCTGGGGATGGGAGGCTGGGGATGGGAGGCTGGGGATGGGAGGCTGGGGATGGGAGGCTGGGGATGGGAGGCTGGAGCTGGGTATGGGAGAGTGTGGACGGGAGTCTGGGGATTGGAGGCTGGGGGTGGGAGGCTGGGGTTGGGAGTATTGGGATGGGAGTATTGGGATGGGAGGCTGGGGATGGGAGTATTGGGATGGGAGGCTGGGGATGGGAGTATGGTGATGGGAGTATGGGGATGGGAGTCTTGGGATGGGAGTATGGGGATGGAGACTGGGGATGGGAGTATGGGGAAGGGAGTATTGGGATGGGAGGCTGGGGATGGGAGGCTGGGGATGGGAGGCTGGGGATGGGGATGGGAGGCTGGGAATGGGAGGCTGGGGATGGGAGGCTGGGGATGGGAGCATGTGGATGGGAGGCTGGGGATGGGAGGCTGGGTTTGCGGCTGGGGATGGAGGGCTGGGACCTCACGCCAGATCTTCACTGTGTGTGTGTGTGTGTGTGTGTGTGTGTGTGTGTGTGTGTGTGCGTGCGTCTGCGTGTCCGTCTGGGTGTGTGTTTCTGAGGTCATAACAACCTCTTGATTGTCTGATTGCTTGGTGCTGAAAGTGTGATGACTAACATGATTGTGTGTAAACAAGGCTCCGTGATCCGGTCACTGACTTGTCATTACAGACCTGGGAGGTATCTCAAATAGCAAAGGCCTCTGGTGAAAAGAAGTGCTCTATAATCGGAGTATGGTGCTATTTGGAACATGTCCCCCTGCTCTGCTACTGCAATCTCTTTACACAGCAACTATGTTCAACGGTCTTGTCATTCGAGCCCTTCAGCGCTGCTCTCTGCAGCAACAATACTTAATCACATCCTTCCCCCTCAAGACCATCACCACAGGGAATACTGTCTCTTCCTGTTCACCACAGGGAATACTGTCTCTTCCTGTTCACCACAGGGAATACTGTCTCTTCCTGTTCACCACAGGGAATACTGTCTCTTCCTGTTCACCACAGGGAATACTGTCTCTTCCTGTTCACCACAGGGAATACTGTCTCTTCCTGTTTACAGCAAAACTCTGTCTCCTCTTCACAGTAGGGGATACTGTCTCTTCTCCTTCACAGTAGAGGATACTGTCCCTCTCCTTCACAGTAGAGGATACTGTCTCTCCTTCACAGTAGAGGATACTGTCCCTCTCCTTCACAGTAGAGGATACTGTCCCTCTCCTTCACAGTAGAGGATACTGTCTCTTCCTTCACAGTATACTGGATACTGTCCCTCTCCTTCACAGCAAGGATACTGTCCTCTCCTTCACAGTAGAGGATACTGTCCCTCTCCTTCACAGTAGAGGATACTGTCCCTCTCCTTCACAGTAGAGGATACTGTCCCTCTCCTTCACAGTAGAGGATACTGTCTCTCCTTCACAGTAGAGGATACTGTCCCTCTCCTTCACAGTAGAGGATACTGTCCCTCTCCTTCACAGTAGAGGATACTGTCCCTCTCCTTCACATTAGGTCACACTTTCTCTTCCCCTTCCCAGTAGGTTAAACTGTCTCTTCTCCTTCACATTAGGTCATACTGTCTCTTCCTCTTAGTAGCACAACCCCGTTTTTGCTTCCCATTATGGGAAGTACGAGTGACTTGCTCAATATGGAAGCTTTCAGATGCTAAACTACAGGACTGTTTTGCTTTTACAGACTGGATTCTTCCGATGGCATTGAGAGGCCACCACATCAGGCACTGACTACATCAATAAGTGATAATAAGTGTCGGGATTTGGCCGGGGTTGTTCCGGGTTTTGGTCGGTGGATGCCCCCATTGTGCTTTTTGTCCCTGTGTTTTTCCCTTGATCCCCATTGTTGTTTGCACCTGTGTCTCGTTTCCCCTGATTGTGTTTGAACCCTTTGTTTCCCTCAGTTCTGTGCTCTGTGTTTGTATGTTAGCACCCTGCCCTAGTGTTCTGTGTGCTCTTGTCGATTCCGGGTGAAGTTCTTGTGGTATTCTGTTTTTTGTTTTTGTTTATTTTTGGTGAGTTTCTTTTGAGGTCTTTTTGTGTTTTTCCTACCACCTTTTGGATTTGCCATTTTTTGTATTTTAGGATTTTTCTTTATTAAATACACCGTCTTAAGTACTGCTGTGTCTGCCTCATCTTCTGGGTTCTGCTGTCTATTCGTGGCTCAGTTGGTTAAGTGACTGTTTCTCACTCCGGAGACCCAGGTTCGAAACCGGGTCCTGACAAATAAGTACCCACAGTGACCGTATGGACATACACCAACCAGAAGCCATGGATTGC
Source organism: Oncorhynchus masou masou (assembly GCF_036934945.1). Taxonomy (NCBI): domain Eukaryota; kingdom Metazoa; phylum Chordata; class Actinopteri; order Salmoniformes; family Salmonidae; genus Oncorhynchus; species Oncorhynchus masou. The sequence continues at coordinate 33,125 of NW_027016921.1, forward strand.
AGGCAACATCCGCACTGAGCTCTAACTGGGATGCTAATAAGAAATCCCGCTATGCCATCCGATGAACCATCAAACAGGCGAAGCTCTGACGCTCGTCGGATGTGGCCGGACTTGCAAACTATTATGGACAACAAAGAGACGCACCGCTGCAAGCTGCCCAGTGACATGACCATACCTCGCTTCGAGGTAAGCAACACTGAAGCATGCTTGAGAGCCCCAGCCATTCCAGACAACTGTGTGATCACGCTCTCCACAGCCGATGTGAGTAAGACCTGTAAACAGGTCAACATTCTCAAGGCCGCAGGGCCAGACGGGTTACCAGGACGGGTATGGCGAGCATGCGCTGACCAACTGGCAAGTTTCTTCACTGACATTTTCAACCTCTCCCTTACCGAGTCCGTAAACGAACATGTTTCTACCAGACCCCCATAGTCCCTGTGCCCAAGAACACGAAGGTAACCTGCCTAAATGACTACTGACCCGTAGCACTCACATCGGTAGCCATGAAGTGCTTTGAATGGTTGGTAATGGCTCACATCAGCACCATTATCCCAGAAACCCTAGAAACACTCCAATTTACATACCGCCCAAACAGATCCACAGATGGTGTAATCTCTATTGCACTCCACACGGCCCTTTCCCACCTGGACAAAAGGAACACTTATGTGAGAATGCTGTTCATTGACTACAGCTCAGGTTTCAACACCATTAGTGCCCTCAAAGTTCATCACTAAGCTAAGGATCCTGGGACGAAACACCTCCTTCTGCAACTGGATACTGGACTTCCTGATGGGCCGCCCCCAGGTGTAAGGGTAGGTAACAATACATCCGCCATGCTAATCCTCAACATAAGGGCCCTTCGGGGGTGCGTGCACGACTCCAACACCATAATTAAGCAGCTTACTGATTGCTGCAGCTGTACACAGCCCATCTGTAAATAGCCCATCCAACTTCCTTCCTCCTCCTCTTATTGTTTTTATTTACTTTTTGTTTGCTCCTTTGCACCCCAGTATCTGTACTTGCACATTCATCTTCTGCACATCTGTCCAGTGTTTAAATTCAAATTATTTTGCCTCTACGGCCTATTTATTTCCTTACCTCCCTAATCTTACCTCATTTGCACACACTGTATATAGACTTTTTTCTATTTCTACTGCAGCTCATCCAGGATAGCACATCAATGCGAGCTGTGGCAAGAAGGTTTGCTGTGTCTGTCAGCGTAGTGTCCAGAGGATGGATGCGCTACCAGGAGACAGGCCAGTACATCAGGAGACGTGGAGGAGGACGTAGGAGGGCAACAACCCAGCAGCAGGACCGCTACCTCTGCCTTTGTGCAAGGAGGAGCAGGAGGAGCACTGCCAGACTCCTGCAAAGTTACCTCCAGCAGGCCACAGATGTGCATGTGTCTGCTCAAACGGTCAGAAACAGACTCTATGAGGGTGGTATGAGGACCCGACGTCCACAGGTGGGGGTTGTGCTTACAGCCCAACACCGTGCAGGACGTTTTGCATTTGCCAGAGAACACCAAGATTGGCAAATTCGCCACTGGCGCCCTGTGCTCTTCACAGATGAAAGCAGGTTCACACTGAGCACGTGACAGACGTGACATAAACTGGAGACGCAGTGGAGAACGTTCTGCTGCCTGCAACATCCTCCAGCATGACCGGTTTGGCGGTGGGTCAGTCATGGTGTTGGTGGCATTTCTTTGGGGGCCCGCACAGCCCTCCATGTGCTCGCCAGAGGTAGCCTGACTGCCATTAGATACTGAGATGAGATCCTCAGACCCCTTGTGAGACCATATGCTGGTGCGGTTGGCCCTGGGTTCCTCCTAATGCAAGACAATGCTAGACCTCATGTGGCTGGAGTGTGTCAGCAGTTCCTGCAAGAGGAAGGCATTGATGCAATGGACTGGCCCACCCGTTCCCCAGACCTGAATCCAATTGAGCACATCTGGGACATCATGTCTCGCTCCATCCACCACCGCCACGTTGCACCACAGACTGTCCAGGAGTTGGCGGGTGCTTTAGTCCAGGTCTGGGAGAAGATCCCTCAGGAGAGCATCCGCCACCTCATCAGCAGCATGCCCAGGCGTTGTAGGGAGGTCATACAGGCACGTGGAGGCCACACACACTACGGAGCCTCATTTTGACTTGTTTTAAGGACATTACATCAAAGTTGGATCAGCCTGTAGTGTGGTTTTCCACTTCAATTTTGAGAGTGACTCCAAATCCAGACCTCTATGGGTTGATACATTTGATTTCCATTGATAATGTTTGTGTGATTTTGTTGTCAGCACGTTCAACTATGTAAAGAAAAAAGTATTTACTAAGAATATTTAATTCATTCAGATCTAGGATGTGTTATTTTAGTGTTCCCTTTATTTTTTGAGCAGTGTATATACAGTGCCTTGCGAAAGTATTCGGCCCCCTTGGACTTTGCGACCTTTTGCCACATTTGAGGCTTCAAACATAAAGATATAAAACTGTATTTTTTTGTGAAGAATCAACAACAAGTGGGACACTCGACATTTATTGGATATTTCAAACTTTTTTAACAAATCAAAAACTGAAAAATTGGGCATGCAAAATTATTCAGCCCCCTTAAGTTAATACTTTGTAGCTCCACCTTTTGCTGCGATTACAGCTGTAAGTCGCTTGGGGTATGTGTCTATCAGTTTTGCACATCGAGAGACTGTTGCAAAACAGCTCGAGCTCAGTGAGGTTGGATGGAGAGCATTTGTGAACAGCAGTTTTCAGATCTTTCCACAGATTCTCGATTGGATTCAGGTCTGGACTTTGACTTGGCCATTCTAACACCTGGATATGTTTATTTTTGAACCATTACATTGTAGATTTTGCTTTATGTTTTGGATCATTGTCTTGTTGGAAGACAAATCTCCGTCCCAGTCTCAGGTCTTTTGCAGACTCCATCTTTCAGAATGGTCCTGTATTTGGCTCCATCCATCTTCCCATCAATTTTAACCATCTTCCCTGTCCCTGCTGACGAAAAGCAGGCCCAAACCATGATTCTGCCACCACCATGTTTGACAGTGGGTATGGTGTGTTCAGGGTGATGAGCTGTGTTGCTTTTACGCCAAACATAACGTTTTGCATTGTTGCAAAAAAGTTCAATTTTGGTTCCATCTGACCAGAGCACCTTCTTCCACATGTTTGGTGTGTCTCCCAGGTGGCTTGTGGCAAACTTTAAACAACACTTTTTATGGATATCTTTAAGAAATGGCTTTCTTCTTGCCACTCTTCCATAAAGGCCAGATTTGTGCAATATACGACTGATTGCTGTCCTATGGACAGAGTCTCCCACCTCAGCTGTAGATCTCTGCAGTTCATCCAGAGTGATCATGGGCCTCTTGGCTGCATCTCTGATCAGTCTTCTCCTTGTATGAGCTGAAAGTTTAGAGGGAAAACAGGTCTTGGTAGATTTGCAGTGGTCTGATACTCCTTCCATTTCAATATTATCGCTTGCACAGTGCTCCTTGGGATGTTTAAAGCTTAGGAAATCTTTTTGTATACAAATCCGGCTTTAAACTTCTTCACAACAGTATCTCGGACCTGCCTGGTGTGTTTCTTGTTCTTCATGATGCTCTCTGCGCTTTTAACGGACCTCTGAGACTATCACAGTGCAGGTGCATTTATACGGAGACTTGATTACACACAGGTGGATTGTATTTATCATTAGTCATTTAGGTCAACATTGGATCATTCAGAGATCCTCACTGAACTTCTGGTGAGAGTTTGCTGCACTGAAAGTAAAGGGGCTGAATAATTTTGCACGCCCAATTTTTCAGTTTTTGATTTGTTAAAAAAGTTTGAAATATCCAATAAATGTCGTTCCACTTCATGATTGTGTCCCACTTGTTGATTGATTCTTCACAAAAAAATACAGTTTTATATCTTTATGTTTGAAGCCTGAAATGTGGCAAAAGTTCACAAAGTTCAAGGGGCCGAATACTTTAGCAAGGCACTGTATGTGTTCAGTTTATTTTGTGAAATACTTTATTAACATTTATTTTTATTTAAACTGCATTGTTGGTTAAGTTAAGTAACATATTTCACTGTAAGGTCTACTACACCTGTTGTATTCAGCATTTCACTGTGAGGTCTACTACACCTGTTGTATTTAGCATTTCACTGTAAGGTCTACTACACCTGTTGTATTCAGCATTTCACTGTGAGGTCTACTACATCTGTTGTATTCAGCATTTCACTGTGAGGTCTACTACACCTGTTGTATTTAGCATTTCACTGTAAGGTCTACTACACCTGTTGTATTCAGCATTTCACTGTAAGGTCTACTACACCTGTTGTATTCAGCATTTCACTGTGAGGTCTACTACACCTGTTGTATTCAGCATTTCACTGTGAGGTCTACTACACCTGTTGTATTCAGCATTTCACTGTGAGGTCTACTACACCTGTTGTATTCAGCATTTCACTGTGAGGTCTACTACACCTGTTGTATTCAGCATTTCACTGTGAGGTCTACTACACCTGTTGTATTCAGCATTTCACTGTGAGGTCTACTGCACCTGTTGTATTCAGCATTTCACTGTAAGGTCTACTACACCTGTTGTATTCAGCATTTCACTGTGAGGTCTACTACACCTTTTGTATTCAGCATTTCACTGTGAGGTCTACTACACCTGTTGTATTCAGCATTTCACTGTTAGGTCTACTACACCTGTTGTATTCAGCATTTCACTGTGAGGTCTACTACACCTGTTGTATTCAACATTTCACTGTGAGGTCTACTACACCTGTTGTATTCAGCATTTCACTGTGAGGTCTACTACACCTGTTGTATTCAACATTTCACTGTGAGGTCTACTACACCTGTTGTATTCAGCATTTCACTGTGAGGTCTACTACACCTGTTGTATTCAGCATTTCACTGTGAGGTCTACTACACCTGTTGTATTCAGCATTTCACTGTGAGGTCTACTACAACTGTTGTATTCGGTGCATGTGACAAATAAAATGCTATTTGATTTGATGTCGATACTGTCTCTTCCTCTTCACAGCACAACTGTGTTTAATGTGTCTTTAAGATGAAATGTAATACATGTTTCAAGCAGGAACTATTGATTTTAACTCCGCTTGTCATAGTCACTGTTGACAGTATGATGAGCATTACAGTGTGTTTCTAACCTGTGACAGCAGCACCTGAAAGAGAAATCACTGGGATGGGATTTCAGTCATGTTGAGATGGTTGTGGAAATAAATGTGTATTAAGATAATCAAAGACTTGTACTCAGCCGCCTGTAAACCATCCGGTAGACATCACCGAGGTGACACTGCAAACACTAATTCACCAAGAGGAAAAGAACACAGAGTACCCCACTATGTTTGACCGAAGTATTATGGACCCAGGGAATATGGTGCGAATCGGGACGTATGCACAGTGAGCCATGTGGACCTTGTACAGATTACATTCACTGAGCAGACACATGTGGGTGGAACTCCAGGGTACATAGATATTAATTAGACAGTGTGGGGGCAGATGTGTGAAACTCCAGGGTACACAGAGATTACCTAACTAAAACAGAGACATAAAACAGGAACTAAAGTCAGGACGTGACACATGTCCTCGTCATAATCCCATCATGTGTTATATCCTCGTCATAATCCCATCATGTGTTATATCCTCGTTATAATCCCATCATGTGTTATATCCTCGTCATAATCCCATCATGTGTTATATCCTCGTCATAATCCCATCATGTGTTATGTCCTCGTTATAATCCCATCATGTGTTATATCCTCGTCATAATCCCATCATGTGTTATATCCTCGTCATAATCCCATCATGTGTTATATCCTCGTCATAATCCCATCATGTGTTATATCCTCGTCATAATCCCATCATGTGTTATATCCTCGTCATAATCCCATCATGTGTTATGTGTTATATCCCATCGTCCTCGTCATAATCCCATCATGTGTTATATCCTCGTCATAATCCCATCATGTGTTATATCCTCGTCATAATCCCATCGTCATAATCCCATCATGTGTTATATCCTCGTCATAATCCCATCATGTGTTATATCCTCGTCATAATCCCATCATGTGTTATATCCTCGTCATAATCCCATCATGTGTTATATCCTCGTCATAATCCCATCATCTGTTATATCCTCGTCATAATCCCATCATGTGTTATATCCTCGTCATAATCCCATCATGTTTTATATCCTCGTCATAATCCCATCATGTGACATGTCCTCATCATAATTCAATCATCCTCATTAAACTATTATAAATGCCTCTGCTCCACCAAAAATGGACATCCAAGATGCAAGGTTGCGGTAAAGTAATGTAACATGTCTCTGATGTCGTCCTCTTGTCTTGTTTGTATAATGTAACATGTCTCTGGTGTGGTCCTCTTGTCCTGTTCTATAATATAACATGTCTCTCTTGTCATCCTCTTGTCTTGTTATATAATATAACATGTCTCTGGTGTCGTCCTCTTGTCCTGTTTATATAATATAACATGTCAGGATTTGGCCAGGGTTGTTCCGGTTGTTGGTCACTAGATGCCCCCATTGTGCTTTTTGTCCTTATGTTTTTCCCTTGATCCCCATTAATATTTGCACCTGTGTCTCGTTTCCCCTGAGTGTATTTAAACCCTTAGTTTCCCTCTGTTCTGTGCTCTGTGTTTGTATGTTAGCACCCTGCCCTAGTGTTCTGTGTGCTCTTGTCGATTCCGGGTGAAGTTCTTGTGGTATTCTGTTTTTTGTTTTTGTTTATTTTTTGTGAGTTTCTTTTGAGGTCTTTTTTGTGTTTTACCTACCACCTTTTGGATTTGCCATTTTTTGTATTTTAGGATTTTTTCTTTATTAAATACACCGTCTTAAGTACTGCTGTGTCTGCCTCATCTTCTGGGTTCTGCTGACTATTCGTGGCTCAGTTGGTTAAGTGACTGTTTCTCACTCCGGAGACCCAGGTTCGAAACCGGGTCCTGACAATAACATGTCTCTGGTGTTGTCCTCTTGTCCTGTTATATAATATAACATGTCTCTCGTCATCCTCTTGTCCTGTTTATATAATATAACATGTCTCTGGTGTCGTCCTCTTGTCCTGTTTATATAATATAACATGTCTCTGGTGTCGTCCTCTTGTCCTGTTCATATAATATAACATGTCTCTGGTGTCGTCCTCTTGTCCTGTTATATAATATAACATGTCTCTGGTGTTGTCCTCTTGTCCTGTTTATATAATATAACATGTCTCTGGTGTCATCCTCTTGTCTTGTTATATAATATAACATGTCTCTGGTGTCGTCCTCTTGTCCTGTTTATATAATATAACATGTCTCTGGTGTCGTCCTCTTGTCTTGTTTATATAATATAACATGTCTCTGTTGTCGTCCTCTTGTCTTGTTTATATAATATAACATGTCTCTGGTGTTGTCCTCTTGTCCTGTTATATAATATAACATGTCTCTGGTGTCGTCCTCTTGTCTTGTTTATATAATATAACATATCTCTGGTGTTGTCCTCTTGTCTTGTTTATATAATATAACGTGTCTCTGGTGTCGTCCTCTTGTCCTGTTTATATAATATAACATGTCTCTGGTGTCGTCCTCTTGTCCTGTTCTATAATATAACATGTCTCTGTTGTCGTCCTCTTGTCTTGTTTATATAATATAACATGTCTCTGGTGTCGTCCTCTTGTCCTGTTCTATAATATAACATGTCTCTGGTGTTGTCCTCTTGTCCTGTTATATAATATAACATGTCTCTGTTGTCGTCCTCTTGTCCTGTTTATATAATATAACATGTCTCTGGTGTTGTCCTCTTGTCCTGTTATATAATATAACATGTCTCTCTTGTCGTCCTCTTGTCCTGTTTATATAATATAACATGTCTCTGGTGTCGTCCTCTTGTCTTGTTTATATAATATAACATGTCTCTGGTGTCGTCCTCTTGTCCTGTTATATAATATAACATGTCTCCAGTGTCGTCCTCTTGTCCTGTTTATATAATATAACATGTCTCTGGTGTTGTCCTCTTGTCCTGTTATATAATATAACATGTCTCTGTTGTCGTCCTCTTGTCCTGTTTATATAATATAACATGTCTCTGGTGTTGTCCTCTTGTCCTGTTATATAATATAACATGTCTCTCTTTGTCGTCCTCTTGTCCTGTTTATATAATATAACATGTCTCTGGTGTCGTCCTCTTGTCTTGTTTATATAATATAACATGTCTCTGGTGTCGTCCTCTTGTCCTGTTATATAATATAACATGTCTCCAGTGTCGTCCTCTTGTCCTGTTTATATAATATAACATGTCTCTGGTGTCGTCCTCTTGTCTTGTTTATATAATATAACATATCTCTGGTGTCGTCCTCTTGTCCTGTTTATATAATATAACATGTCTCTGGTGTTGTCCTCTTGTCCTGTTCTATAATATAACATGTCTCTGGTGTTGTCCTCTTGTCTTGTTTATATAATATAACATGTCTCTGGTGTCGTCCTCTTGTCTTGTTTATATAATATAACATGTCTCTGGTGTCGTCCTCTTGTCCTGTTTATATAATATAACATGTCTCTGGTGTCATCCTCTTGTCTTGTTTATATAATATAACATGTCTCTGGTGTTGTCCTCTTGTCCTGTTCTATAATATAACATGTCTCTGGTGTTGTCCTCTTGTCTTGTTTATATAATATAACATGTCTCTGGTGTCGTCCTCTTGTCCTGTTTATATAATATAACATGTCTCTGGTGTCGTCCTCTTGTCCTGTTTATATAATATAACATGTCTCTGGTGTTGTCCTCTTGTCCTGTTCTATAATATAACATGTCTCTGGTGTTGTCCTCTTGTCTTGTTTATATAATATAACATGTCTCTGGTGTCGTCCTCTTGTCTTGTTTATATAATATAACATGTCTCTGGTGTCGTCCTCTTGTCCTGTTTATATAATATAACATGTCTCTGGTGTCGTCCTCTTGTCTTGTTTATATAATATAACATGTCTCTGGTGTCGTCCTCTTGTCCTGTTCTATAATATAACATGTCTCTGTTGTCGTCCTCTTGTCTTGTTTATATAATATAACATGTCTCTGGTGTCGTCCTCTTGTCCTGTTCTATAATATAACATGTCTCTGGTGTTGTCCTCTTGTCCTGTTATATAATATAACATGTCTCTGGTGTCGTCCTCTTGTCCTGTTCACATAATATAACATGTCTCTGGTGTTGTCCTCTTGTCCTGTTATATAATATAACATGTCTCTCTTGTCGTCCTCTTGTCTTGTTTATATAATATAACATGTCTCTGGAGTCGTCCTCTTGTCCTTTTTATATAATATAACATGTCTCTGGTGTCGTCCTCTTGTCCTGTTTATATAATATAACATGTCTCTGGTGTCGTCCTCTTGTCTTGTTTATATAATATAACATGTCTCTGGTGTCGTCCTCTTGTCCTGTTATATAATATAACATGTCTCTGGTGTCGTCCTCTTGTCCTGTTTATATAATATAACATGTCTCTGGTGTCGTCATCTTGTCTTGTTTATATAATATAACACGTCTCTGGTGTCGTCCTCTTGTCCTGTTATATAATATAACATGTCTCTGGTGTCGTCCTCTTGTCCTGTTTATATAATATAACATGTCTCTGGAGTCGTCCTCTTGTCCTTTTTATATAATATAACATGTCTCTGGTGTCGTCCTCTTGTCCTGTTTATATAATATAACATGTCTCTGGTGTCGTCCTCTTGTCTTGTTTATATAATATAACATGTCTCTGGTGTCGTCCTCTTGTCCTGTTATATAATATAACATGTCTCTGGTGTCGTCCTCTTGTCCTGTTTATATAATATAACATGTCTCTGGTGTCGTCCTCTTGTCTTGTTTATATAATATAACATGTCTCTGGTGTGGTCCTCTTGTCCTGTTTATATAATATAACATGTCTCTGGTGTCGTCCTCTTGTCCTTTTCTATAATATAACATGTCTCTGTTGTCGTCCTCTTGTCTTGTTTATATAATATAACATGTCTCTGGTGTCGTCCTCTTGTCCTGTTTATATAATATAACATGTCTCTGGTGTCGTCCTCTTGTCTTGTTTATATAATATAACATGTCTCTGGTGTTGTCCTCTTGTCCTGTTCTATAATATAACATGTCTCTGGTGTCGTCCTCTTGTCTTGTTTATATAATATAACATGTCTCTGGTGTCGTCCTCTTGTCCTGTTTATATAATATAACATGTCTCTGGTGTCGTCCTCTTGTCCTGTTTATATAATATAACATGTCTCTGGTGTTGTCCTCTTGTCCTGTTCTATAATATAACATGTCTCTGGTGTTGTCCTCTTGTCTTGTTTATATAATATAACATGTCTCTGGTGTCGTCCTCTTGTCTTGTTTATATAATATAACATGTCTCTGGTGTCGTCCTCTTGTCCTGTTTATATAACATAACATGTCTTTGGTGTCGTCCTCTTGTCTTGTTTATATAATATAACATGTCTCTGGTGTCGTCCTCTTGTCCTGTTCTATAATATAACATGTCTCTGTTGTCGTCCTCTTGTCTTGTTTATATAATATAACATGTCTCTGGTGTCGTCCTCTTGTCCTGTTCTATAATATAACATGTCTCTGGTGTTGTCCTCTTGTCCTGTTATATAATATAACATGTCTCTGGTGTCGTCCTCTTGTCCTGTTCACATAATATAACATGTCTCTGGTGTTGTCCTCTTGTCCTGTTATATAATATAACATGTCTCTGGTGTCGTCCTCTTGTCTTGTTCATATAATATAACATGTCTCTGGTGTCGTCCTCTTGTCCTGTTATATAATATAACATGTCTCCAGTGTCGTCCTCTTGTCCTGTTTATATAATATAACATGTCTCTGGTGTCGTCCTCTTGTCTTGTTTATATAATATAACATGTCTCTGGTGTCGTCCTCTTGTCCTGTTAATATAATATAACATGTCTCTGGTGTCGTCCTCTTGTCCTGTTCTATAATATAACATGTCTCTGGTGTTGTCCTCTTGTCTTGTTTATATAATATAACATGTCTCTGGTGTTGCCCTCTTGTCTTGTTTATATAATATAACATGTCTCTGGTGTCGTCCTCTTGTCCTGTTTATATAATATAACATGTCTCTGGTGTCGTCAGCTTGTCTTGTTTATATAATATAACATGTCTCTGGTGTCGTCCTCTTGTCCTGTTCTATAATATAACATGTCTCTGGTGTTGTCCTCTTGTCCTGTTATATAATATAACATGTCTCTGGTGTCGTCCTCTTGTCCTGTTTATATAATATAACATGTCTCTGGTGTTGTCCTCTTGTCCTGTTATATAATATAACATGTCTCTCTTGTCGTCCTCTTGTCCTGTTTATATAATATAACATGTCTCTGGTGTTGTCCTCTTGTCCTGTTATATAATATAACATGTCTCTGGTGTCGTCCTCTTGTCTTGTTTATATAATATAACATGTCTCTGGTGTGGTCCTCTTGTCCAGTTTATATAATATAACATGTCTCTGGTGTCGTCCTCTTGTCCTTTTCTATAATATAACATGTCTCTGTTGTCGTCCTCTTGTCTTGTTTATATAATATAACATGTCTCTGGTGTCGTCCTCTTGTCCTGTTTATATAATATAACATGTCTCTGGTGTCGTCCTCTTGTCTTGTTTATATAATATAACATGTCTCTGGTGTTGTCCTCTTGTCCTGTTCTATAATATAACATGTCTCTGGTGTCGTCCTCTTGTCTTGTTTATATAATATAACATGTCTCTGGTGTCGTCCTCTTGTCCTGTTTATATAATATAACATGTCTCTGGTGTCGTCCTCTTGTCCTGTTTATATAATATAACATGTCTCTGGTGTTGTCCTCTTGTCCTGTTCTATAATATAACATGTCTCTGGTGTTGTCCTCTTGTCTTGTTTATATAATATAACATGTCTCTGGTGTCGTCCTCTTGTCTTGTTTATATAATATAACATGTCTCTGGTGTCGTCCTCTTGTCCTGTTTATATAATATAACATGTCTCTGGTGTCGTCCTCTTGTCTTGTTTATATAATATAACATGTCTCTGGTGTCGTCCTCTTGTCCTGTTCTATAATATAACATGTCTCTGTTGTCGTCCTCTTGTCTTGTTTATATAATATAACATGTCTCTGGTGTAATATCCTCTTGTCCTGTTCTATAATATAACATGTCTCTGGTGTTGTCCTCTTGTCCTGTTATATAATATAACATGTCTCTGGTGTCGTCCTCTTGTCCTGTTCACATAATATAACATGTCTCTGGTGTTGTCCTCTTGTCCTGTTATATAATATAACATGTCTCTCTTGTCGTCCTCTTGTCTTGTTTATATAATATAACATGTCTCTGGTGTCGTCCTCTTGTCCTGTTATATAATATAACATGTCTCTGGTGTCGTCCTCTTGTCCTGTTTATATAATATAACATGTCTCTGGTGTTGTCCTCTTGTCCTGTTATATAATATAACATGTCTCTGGTGTCGTCATCTTGTCTTGTTTATATAATATAACACGTCTCTGGTGTCGTCCTCTTGTCCTGTTATATAATATAACATGTCTCTGGTGTCGTCCTCTTGTCCTGTTTATATAATATAACATGTCTCTGTTGTCGTCCTCTTGTCCTTGTTTATATAATATAACATGTCTCTGGTGTCGTCCTCTTGTCCTGTTTATATAATATAACATGTCTCTGGTGTCGTCCTCTTGTCTTGTTTATATAATATAACATGTCTCTGGTGTCGTCCTCTTGTCCTGTTATATAATATAACATGTCTCTGGTGTCGTCCTCTTGTCCTGTTTATATAATATAACATGTCTCTGGTGTCGTCCTGTTGTCCTGTTCTATAATATAACATGTCTCTGGTGTCGTCCTCTTGTCCTGTTCTATAATATAACATGTCTCTGGGGTTGTCCTCTTGTCTTGTTTATATAATATAACATGTCTCTGGTGTCGTCCTCTTGTCCTGTTTATATAATATAACGTGTCTCTGGTGTCGTCCTCTTGTCCTGTTTATATAATATAACATGTCTCTGGTGTCGTCCTCTTGTCCTGTTCTATAATATAACATGTCTCTGTTGTCGTCTACTTGTCTTGTTTATATAATATAACATGTCTCTGGTGTCGTCCTCTTGTCCTGTTTATATAATATAACGTGTCTCTGGTGTCGTCCTCTTGTCCTGTTTATATAATATAACATGTCTCTGGTGTCGTCCTCTTGTCCTGTTCTATAATATAACATGTCTCTGGTGTCGTCTCTTGTCTTGTTTATATAATATAACATGTCTCTGGTGTCGTCCTCTTGTCCTGTTTATATAATATAACATGTCTCTGGTGTCGTCTTGTCTTGTTTATATAATATAACATGTCTCTGGTGTCGTCCTCTTGTCCTGTTCTATAATATAACATGTCTCTGTTGTCGTCCTCTTGTCTTGTTTATATAATATAACATGTCTCTGGTGTCGTCCTCTTGTCCTGTTCTATAATATAACATGTCTCTGGTGTTGTCCTCTTGTCCTGTTATATAATATAACATGTCTCTGGTGTCGTCCTCTTGTCCTGTTTATATAATATAACATGTCTCTGGTGTTGTCCTGTTGTCCTGTTATATAATATAACATGTCTCTGGTGTGTCCTCTTGTCTTGTTTATATAATATAACATGTCTCTGGTGTCGTCCTCTTGTCCTGTTATATAATATAACATGTCTCTGGTGTCGTCCTCTTGTCCTGTTCATATAATATAACATGTCTCTGGTGTTGTCCTCTTGTCCTGTTATATAATATAACATGTCTCTCTTGTCGTCCTCTTGTCTTGTTTATATAATATAACATGTCTCTGGTGTCGTCCTCTTGTCCTGTTTATATAATATAACATGTCTCTGGTGTTGTCCTCTTGTCCTGTTTATATAATATAACATGTCTCTGGTGTCGTCATCTTGTCTTGTTTATATAATATAACACGTCTCTGGTGTCGTCCTCTTGTCCTGTTATATAATATAACATGTCTCTGGTGTCGTCATCTTGTCTTGTTTATATAATATAACACGTCTCTGGTGTCGTCCTCTTGTCCTGTTTATATAATATAACATGTCTCTGGAGTCGTCCTCTTGTCCTTTTTATATAATGTAACATGTCTCTGGTGTCGTCCTCTTGTCCTGTTCTATAATATAACATGTCTCTGGTGTCGTCCTCTTGTCCTGTTATATAATATAACATGTCTCTGGTGTTGTCCTCTTGTCCTGTTCTATAATATAACATGTCTCTGGTGTCGTCCTCTTGTCCTGTTTATATAATATAACATGTCTCTGGTGTCGTCCTCTTGTCCTGTTATATAATATAACATGTCTCTGTTGTCGTCCTCTTGTCTTGTTCAACATTCATAAAACAGTACACACGCACACACACATGCACACGCACGCACGCACACACACACACACACACACACACACACACACACACACACACACACACACACACACACACACACACACACACACACACACACACACACACACACACACACACACACACAGAGCAGACAGCAGACAGAGACACACATAGTAATAACTGACTAAGTAAATCCCAGAAGTTTAAAATGTATAGAAAAATAATTCATGAGTTTAGAGTTTGAATCCTGTATATGCCGGTTCAATATTTGCTGTGTAATTTCAATAATGGTGAAGTGGTGGGAGTGTTTCTTGAGGCTGTTGTATTTCCAATTCTGTTGCTCACTCATATGGAAAAGTAGCTTTGTAATTGACTGGCTCTGCTCATCATGGCTTCTGTTTCCGCACCAAATGACAGCAGCCTATTAACATTACATATATCTGCCTGCCAGACAAACCATGAATGTCAGAGTACATTATAGAAGCATTCTACTGACACCTGTCATTATTCTCAGAACAGCTCATCCACATATGGACCTTGCTTGCAAACACAGGTCAAAAATGTGTGATTCCTGTTTGGACCACATAGCATTTCATGAAAATATTATGCGAAAATTATGTAATGATGTGAAGATGATGTAAAGATGTAATGATGTAAAGATTATGTAATGATCTGGATAAGAGCGTCTGCTAAATGACGTAAATGTAAATGTAATGATGTAAAGATATAAAGACTGGAATGGTTTTCTTCTGGGGAAAGAGAGGCGGACCAAAATGCAGCGTGGTTAGTTTTGTGCATCTTTAATAAAGATGAAAGTACAACAATCTACAAAACAAGAAACGTGAAAAACCAAAACAGTCCTATCTGGTGCCACAAACACAAAGACAGGAACAATCACCCACAAAACCCAACACAAAACAGGCTACCTAAATATGGTTCCCAATCAGAGACAATGACTAACACCTGCCTCTGATTGAGAACCATATCAGGCCAAACATAGAAATAGACAAACCAGACACACAACATAGAATGCCTACCCAGCTCACGTCCTGACCAATACTAAAACAAGGAAAACACACACGAAAGATGGTCAGAATGTGACAAAGACGATGTAATGATGTAAATATATAAAGACGATGTGATGATGTAAAGATGATGTAATGATGTGAAGATGATGTAAAGATGTATTGATGTAGAGACGATGTAATGATGTAAAGACGATGTAATGGTGTAAAGATGTGAAGATGATGTAAAGATGTAAATATATAAAGATGAAGTAATGATGTAAAGATGATGTAATGTTGTAAAGATGATGTAAAGATGTATTGATGTAGAGATAATGTAATTATGTAAAGATATAAAGACAATGTCATAATGTATTGATGTAAAGATGACATAATTATGTAATAATGGAATGATGTAAAGAATATGTAATAATGTAAAGAGAATGTAATGTATGTAATGTAATGTAATGAAGTAAAGATGATGTAATGATGTAATGATGTAAAGATGATGTAAAGATATAAAGATGATGTAATAATGTAAAGATAATGTAATAATATTCTGATGTAATGATGTAATGATGTAATGATGTAAAGATGTAATGATGTAAAGACAATGTAATGATGTAAAGATAATGAATTGATGTAAAGATGTAATGATGTAACGATGTAAAGATGATGTAAATATATAAAGATGATGTAATGATGTAAAGATGTAAAGATATAAAGACGATGTAATGACGTAAAGATAATGTATTGATGTAAAGATGTAATGATGTAACGATGTAAAGATGATGTAAAGATATAAAGATGATGTAATAATGTAAAGATAATGTAATAATATTCTGATGTAGTGATGTAATGATGTAAAGATGTGAAGACGATGTAATGATGTAAAGATGATGTAATGATGTAAAGATGATGGAATGATGTAAAGATTATGTCATGATGTAATGATGTAATGATGTAAAGACGATGTAATGATGTAAAGATGATGTAATGATGTAAAGATGATGTAATGATGTAATGATGTAAAGACGATGTAATGATGTAAAGATGATGTAATGATGTAAAGATGATGTAATAATGTTCTGATGTAAAGATGATGTAATGATGTAATGATGTAATGATGTAAACACGATGTAATGATGTAAAGATGATGTAATGATGTAAAGATGATGTAATAATGTAAAGATGATGTAATAATGATGTAAAGATGATGTAATGATGTAATGATGTTCTGATGTAAAGATGATGTAATTATGTAATGATGTAAAGATGATGTAATGATGTAAAGATGATGTAATGATGTAAAGGTGATGTAATGAAGTAAAGATGATGTAATGATGTAATGATGTAATGATGTAAACACGATGTAATGATGTAAAGATGATGTAATGATGTAAAGATGATGTAATGATGTAAAGATGATGTAATAATGTTATGATGTAAAGATGATGTAATGATGTAATGATGTTCTGATGTAAAGATGATGTAATTATGTAATGATGTAAAGATGATGTAATGATGTAAAGATGATGTAATGATGTAAAGGTGATGTAATGAAGTAAAGATGATGTAATGATGTAAATGTGATGTAATGATGTAAAGATGGGTGTTTTGTTCATGATGCTTCCTATTTGCTTCACATAGCATGTCCAATGGCCTTTAAAAATATAACCCGTTAAGATGGATCTATGATTTAAATTGTTTCTGTTTGAAATTAGAAGTGGTTCCAAAACAGCAATAGAAGAATCACTGATATGTAGAAAATAATATTTCCACTGCTCTACATCTCTCCATGTGTTGTCAAATACTCACATCGTTTTAGAGCAATTTGGGTGATTCATATTCTGTTTTATTTACGGGAAAATATTGTTATAGAGATTTTTGAGTGATTGATGTTTCGTTTTAGTTACGTAAAACTGTAGTTTTGGAGCTCTTTGTGCGATTGATGTTCAGTTTTCGTTATGGAAAACTGTCAGGTATCACAAAATGCTTAATATTTCAAACTGGCTGAGTAGAGGCTTGTGTAGCAGTCTCTACAGAGAAGGTTTCTACCTGACTGAATAGAGTCTAGTGTAGCAGTCTCAACAGAGAAGGTTTCTACCTGACTGAATAGAGTCTAGTGTAGCAGTCTCAAACGACTAGGTTTCTACCTGGCTGAGTAGAGGCTAGTGTAGCAGCCTCAACAGAGAAGGTTTCTACCTGACTGAAGAGAGTCTAGTGTAGCAGTCTCAACAGAGAAGGTTTTCTACCTGACTGAATAGAGTCTCGTGTAGCGGTCTCAAAAGAGAGTGTTTCTACCTGACTGAATAGAGTCTAGTGTAGCAGTCTCAACAGAGAAGGTTTCTACCTGACTGAATAGAGTCTAGTGTAGCAGCAGGTGACTGAATCAGTGTAGCAGTCTCAACAGAAGGTTTCTACCTGACTGAATAGAGTCTAGTGTAGCAGTCTCAACAGAGAAGGTTTCTACCTGACTGAATAGAGTCTAGTGTAGCAGTCTCAACAGAGAAGGTTTCTACCTGACTGAATAGAGTCTAGTGTAGCAGTCTCAACAGAGAATGTTTCTACCTGACTGAATAGAGTCTAGTGTAGCAGTCTCAACAGAGAAGGTTTCTACCTGACTGAATAGAGTCTAGTGTAGCAGTCTCAACAGAGAAGGTTTCTACCTGACTGAATAGAGTCTAGTGTAGCAGTCTCAACAGAGAAGGTTTCTACCTGACTGAATAGAGTCTAGTGTAGCAGTTTCTACCTGACAACAGAGAAGGTTTCTACCTGACTGAATTGAGTCTAGTGTAGCAGTCTCAAACGACTAGGTTTCTACCTGGCTGAGTAGAGGCTAGTGTAGCAGCCTCAACAGAGAAGGTTTCTACCTGACTGAAGAGAGTCTAGTGTAGCAGTCTCAACAGAGAAGGTTTTTGACTGAATAGAGTCCTGTAGCTGAAGAAGGTTTCTACCTGACTGAATAGAGTCTAGTGTAGCAGCTGACTGAAGTCTCAACAGAGAAGGTTTCTACCAACAGTGTAGAGAGGTTTCTACCTGACTGAATAGAGTCTAGTGTAGCAGTCTCAACAGAGAAGGTTTCTACCTGACTGAATAGAGTCTAGTGTAGCAGTCTCAACAGAGAAGGTTTCTACCTGACTGAATAGAGTCTAGTGTAGCAGTCTCAACAGAGAAGGTTTCTACCTGACTGAATAGAGTCTAGTGTAGCAGTCTCAACAGAGAAGGTTTCTACCTGACTGAATAGAGTCTAGTGTAGCAGTTCTACCTGACTGAATAGAGTCTAGTGTAGCAGTCTCAACAGAGAAGGTTTCTACCTGACTGAATAGAGTCTAGTGTAGCAGTCTCAACAGAGAAGGTTTCTACCTGACTGAATAGAGTCTAGTGTAGCAGTCTCAACAGAGAAGGTTTCTACCTGACTGAATAGAGTCTAGCAGTGTACCTGCAGTCTCAAGCAGAGAAGGTTTCTACCTGACTGAATAGAGTCTAGTGTAGCAGTCTCAACAGAGAAGGTTTCTACCTGACTGAATAGAGAGTCTAGTGTAGCACCTGACTGAATCTCAAGTCAGAGAAGGTTTCTACCTGACTGAATAGAGTCTAGTGTAGCAGTCTCAACAGAGAAGGTTTCTACCTGACTGAATAGAGTCTAGTGTAGCAGTCTCAACAGAGAAGGTTTCTACCTGACTGAATAGAGTCTAGTGTAGCAGTCTCAACAGAGAAGGTTTCTACCTGACTGAATAGAGTCTAGTGTAGCAGTCTCTAACAGAGAAGTTTCTACCTGTTTCTACCTGACTGAATAGAGTCTAGTGTAGCAGTCTCAACAGAGAAGGTTTCTACCTGACTGAATAGAGTCTAGTGTAGCAGTCTCAACAGAGAAGGTTTCTACCTGACTGAATAGAGTCTAGTGTAGCAGTCTCAACAGAGAGTGTTTCTACCTGACTGAATAGAGGCTAGTGTAGCAGTCTCAACAGAGAAGGTTTCTACCTGACTGAATAGAGTCTAGTGTAGCAGTCTCTAACAGAGAAGGTTTCTACCTGACTGAATAGAGTCTAGTGTAGCAGTCTCAACAGAGAAGGTTTCTACCTGACTGAATAGAGTCTAGTGTAGCAGTCTCAACAGAGAAGGTTTCTACCTGACTGAATAGAGTATAGTGTAGCAGTCTCAACAGAGAATGTTTCTACCTGACTGAATAGAGTCTAGTGTAGCAGTCTCAACAGAGAAGGTTTCTACCTGACTGAATAGAGTCAGGTGTACCAGTCCCAACAGAGAAGGTATCTACCTGACAACAGAGAATGTTTCTACCTGACTGAATAGAGTCTAGTGACAAATATTAACCAAAATAAAACCAGTCAAATATAGCACAACACAAATATTCCAGAAAAACAATTACATTCGAAATAAGAAGGTCCCCAATCTATATTTGTATTTGCATGAGCAGCACCAGAACATCCAATTGTAAAGTATTTTGTAGTTGGTTCCAGCAATGAGAGATGCTTTAAATTAAAACTAAAAGCAGAATGATCTAGTTTGGTTGAGACCCGAGGAATCCCAAGAGTTAACCAACCTTGTGAATGGGTTTTGTATCTCATGTTTTAAGCTTGTCAACAAAAATAAAATAATGAAGTCATCCACTATAATGAGAACCATCCTTTTGATACAGGATGCGTCGATGCGTACTAAAACCGTCCCCTGTGATAAAGCGAAGGGCGATACGGTAGACGGAATACAAAGGTTTTAAGAGTAGTGGCTTCTGCGGTCTGGCCAATGGAGAATCACCAGAGCTGGCTGGAAGGTTGACTGATCGCGCTAC
This sequence comes from Oncorhynchus masou masou, assembly GCF_036934945.1. Classification (NCBI taxonomy): domain Eukaryota; kingdom Metazoa; phylum Chordata; class Actinopteri; order Salmoniformes; family Salmonidae; genus Oncorhynchus; species Oncorhynchus masou. The sequence continues at coordinate 53,349 of NW_027016921.1, forward strand.
TTCATGGTGTTTAGGAAGAGGCAAGATACAGAATATTTATATCAAAGAAACACACTTTAAATCTCAGCTTTTTAACTGGTACATACAGATGGAAAAACAAAAAAATCAATGCAGATGCTTAGATATTTAAAGGCTCAATGAGAGAACCATCAGATGGTTAAATACAGGACATCAATGAGAGAACCATCAGATGGACAAATACAGTACAATTCTCTAGAAACATGTTGCAGACATTTCCCCCAGCCACACAACCAACCATGACTCAGCACCACTCAGCCCAATACACCACCCAACCAGGGACGAGAGGAGAGGAAGCACAGTTCATTAGACTAATTACGTAACAGTGGCTTAGCCTTCCATTACAGAATGTGCTTTTAATCTATTGTCCAGATACCCGTGAGATGATCACGTTATAAACTTTAATTGATTGTCTAGTTACCCGTGGGATGATCACGTTATAAACTTTAATTGATTGTCTAGCTAACCGTGTGATGATCGTGTTGAAAGCTCCTATTAAGCCACAAAATCTGACCTCAGACCTGCCAGTGTGAAGAATCCTCTCAGCATGCATCTGAAATGGAACCCTGTTCCCTATGCAGTGCACTACTTTAGACCAGAGTCCTGTACCCTATTCCCTACGCAGTGCACTCCTTGGTACATCAAACACAGATACACACACCCTAACACCCTAAGAGTCCTGAACCCTGTTCCCTACGCAGTGCACTCCTTGGTACATCAAACACAGATACACACACCCTAACACCCTAAGAGTCCTGAACCCTGTTCACTACGCAGTGCACTCCTTGGTACATCAAACACAGATACACACACCCTAACCGAAAGGTTGCTGGATTGAATCCCCGAGCTGACAAGATAAAAATCTGTCGATCTGCCCCTGAGCAAGGCAGTTAACCCACTGCTCCCCTGAACAAGGCAGTTAACCCACTGCTCCCCTGAGCAAGGCAGCTAACCCACTGCTCCCCTGAGCAAGGCAGTTAACCAACTGTTCCCCTGAGCAAGGCAGTTAACCCACTGCTCCCCTGAGCAAGGCAGTTAACCCACTGTTCCCCTGAGCAAGGCAGTTAACCCACTGTTCCCCTGAGCAAGGCAGTTAACCCACTGCTCCCCTGAGCAAGGCAGTTAACCACTGTTCCCCTGAGCAAGGCAGTTAACCCACTGCTCCCCTGAGCAAGGCAGTTAACCCACTGTTCCCCTAAGGCAGTTAACCCACTGTTCCCCTGAGCAAGGCAGTTAACCCACTGCTCCCCTGAGCAAGGCAGTTAACCCACTGTTCCCCTGAGCAAGGCAGTTAACCCACTGTTCCCCTGAGCAAGGCAGTTAACCCACTGTTCCCCTGAGCAAGGCAGTTAACCCACTGCTCCCCTGAGCAAGGCAGTTAACCCACTGTTCCCCTGAGCAAGGCAGTTAACCCACTGTTCCCCTGAGCATGATAGTTAACCAACTGTTCCCCTGAGCAAGGCAGTTAACCCACTGTTCCCCTGAGCAAGGCAGTTAACCCACTGTTCCCCTGAGCATGGTAGTTAACCAACTGTTCCTCTGAGCAAGGCAGTTAACCCACTGTTCCCCTGAGCAAGGCAGTTAACCCACTGTTCCCCTGAGCAAGGCAGTTAACCCACTGTTCCCCTGAGCAAGGCAGTTAACCCACTGCTCCCCGGGGCGCTGAAGACGAGGATGTTGATTAAGCCCCCCCCACAATTTCCTATTCCCATTCCTATTCCCTTTCCCTTTCCTATTCCCATTCCTATTCCCTTTACCTTCCCTATTCAAATCAAATCAAATCAAATCAAATTTAATTTGTCACATACACATGGTTAGCAGATGTTAATGCGAGTGTAGCGAAATGCTTGTGCTTCCAGTTCCGACAATGCAGTAATAACCAACAAGTAATCTAACTACCAATTACAAAACTCATTTCTTATACACAGTCTAAGGGGATAAAGAATATGTACATAAAGATATGAATGAGTGATGGTGCAGAGCATTCCCATTCCTATTCCCTTTCCCTTCCCTATTCCCATTCTTATTCCCTTTCCTATTCCCATTCCTATTCCCTTTCCCTTTCCGATTCCCTTTCCCTTTCCTATTCCCATTCCTATTCCCTTTCCTATTCTCTTTCCCTTTCCTATTCCCATTCCTATTCCTATTCCCTTTCCCTTTTACCTTTCCTATTCCCTATTCCCTTTCCCTTCCCTATTCCCATTCCTATTGCCTTTCCTATTCCCTTTCCTACTCCCATTCCTATTCCTTTCCCTTTCCTATTCCCTTTCCCTTCCCTATTCCCATTCATATTCCCTTTCCCTTCCCTTTCCTATTCCCATTCCTATTCCCTTTCCTATTCCCTTTCCCTTTCCTATTCCCATTCCTATTCCCTTTCCCTTTTACCTTTCCTATTCCCTTTCCCTTTCCAATTCCCTTTCCTATTCCCATTCCTATTCCCATTCCTATTCTCTTTCCCTTTCCTATTCCCTTTCCTATTCCCATTTGTCACGCCCTGGTCTTAGTATTTTGTGTTTTCTTTATTATTTTGGTCAGGCCAGGGTGTGACATGGGTTATTTATGTGGTGTCTAGGGTTTTTTTGTAGGTTATTGGATTGTGGTTAGTGGGGTTGTCTAGAAAAGTCTATGGTTGCCTGGAGTGGTTCTCAATCAGAGGCAGGTGTTTATCATTGTCTCTAATTGGGAACCATATTTAGGGAGCCATATTCTTTGAGTGTTTCGTGGGTGATTGTTCCTGTCTCTGTGTTTGTTTTGCAGCAGATAGGGCTGTTTAGGTTTTTCACGTTACGTTTATTGTTTTGTATTGTTCGTTATTATCTTTATTAAAGATGTATCGAGATAACCACACTGCATTTGGGTCCTCCTCTCCTTCGACACAAGAAAACCTTAACAGAATCACCCACCACAACAGGACCAAGCGGCGTGGTGACAGGCAGCGGCAGCAGGAGCAGCGAAGTATGGAATATACGACTTGGGAGGAAATAGACAGGTGGGCGGTCGACCCAGGGAGAGTGCCGGAGCCCGCCTGGGGTTCGTTGGAGCAGTGCGAGGAGGGTTATAGGAGAATGGAGTTGGAGAGACGAACACGGCGGCGTGGATGGAAGCCCGAGAGTCAGCCCCAAAAATGTATTGGGGGGGGGAACAGGGAGAGTGTGGCAGAGTCAGGAGTCAGACCTGAGCCAACTCCCCCTGTTTATCGCAAGGAGGAAACCAGAACCAGAGCCGGTGTTGGAGGTGAGCGAAGCAGAGACTGTGAAAGAGTTAATGGGGAAATTGGAGGAGAGAGTAATGAGGGAGTTGCTGTGTTGGTGCATGAGGCACGGAATTTGCCCGACAGAGCGTGTCGGTGATTTGATGGCACCTGGGTCAGCTCTCCATACTGTCCTGAGGTGCGTGCTAGTCGGCTGGTGAAGATGGTGCCAGCCTCACGCACCAGGCCTCCTGTGCACCTCCCTAACCTTGCACGTCCTGTGCCAGCTCAGCGCTACAGTGCGCCTAGCAGGGCTAACCGTGGTGGGCGTGGTACGTGGAACGCACGGTGTCCCCAGTACGCGTGCTTAGCCCGGTACGCTACATCCCAGCTCCCCACATCTGCCGGGCTAGGGTGAAGATCCAGCCACTGCGTTTGGTGCCAGCCCTGCTCTCAAGATATCCAGTACGCCTTCACGGTCCGGTCCATCCAGTGCCAGCTCCCTGCACCAGGCTTCCTGTGCATGTCCACGGCCCAGTACCACCAGTGCCTGCACCACGCACCAGGCCTACAGTGCGCTTCGCCTGTCCAGTGCTGCCAGAGCCTTCCTACTCTCCAGCGCTGCCGGAGTCTGCCTGGAGCAGCCAGAGCTGCCAGTCTGCATGGAGCATGGAGCCAGAGCCGCCAGTCTGCATGGAGCATGGAGCCAGAGCTGCCAGTCTGCATGGAGCATGGAGCCAGAGCTGCCAGTCTGCATGGAGCATGGAGCCAGAGCTGCCAGTCTGCATGGAGCATGGAGCCAGAGCCGCCAGTCTGCATGGAGCATGGAGCCAGAGCTGCCAGTCTGCCGCCATTTCCTATTCCCTTTCCAAATCCCTCTGCAGTGCACTACTTTGTACATCAAACACAGATATAAACACACTAAACTAATCAACCGCACCACAGGACCAGAGCTGCTTTATAAACTAATCAACAACCACCACAGGACCAGAGCTGTTTTATAAACTAATCAACCCCACCACAGGACCAGAGCTGCTTGATAAACTAATCAACCTCACCAGAGGACAAGAGCTGCTTTATAAACTAATCAACCCCATCACAGGACCAGAGCTGCTTGATAAACTAATCAATCCCACCACATTAACCTCTTGAAACTCTAGGGGCGCTATATCATTTTTGGAAAAAAAGACGTGCCCGTTTTAAGCGCAATATTTTGTCACAAAAAGATGCTCGACTATGCATATAATTGGTAGCTTTGGAAAGAAAACACTCTGACGTTTCCAGAACTGCAAAGATATTTTCTGTGCGTGCCCTAGAACGTGAGCTACAGGCAAAACCAAGATGAAACGGCATCCAGGAAATGAGCAGGATTTTTGAGGCTCCGTTTTCCATTGTCTCCTTATATGGCTGTGAATGCGAGAGGAATGAGTCTGCCCTTTCTGTCGTTTCCCCAAGGTGTCTGCAGCGTTGTGACGTATTTGTAGGCATATCATTGGAAGATTGACCATAAGAGACCACATTAACCAGGTGTCCGCCCGGTGTCCTGCGCTGAAATTGGTGCGCAAACCTCAGCTGCAAGTATTTTTCCATGGAATTCAGAGAAGAAAGCAGGCTTCCACGAATGATATATCAATGAAGAGATATGTGAAAAAACACCTTGAGGATTGATTCCAAACAACGTTTGCCATGTTTCGGTCGATATTATGGAGTTAATTCGGAAAAAGTTTGACGTTGTTGGTGACTGAATTTTCGGTTCGTTTCGGTAGCCAAATGTGATGTACAAAACGGAGCGATTTCTCCTACACAAAGATGCTTTCAGGAAAAACTGAACATTTGCTATGTAACTGAGAGTCTCCTCATTGAAAACATCCGAAGCTCTTCAAAGGTAAATGATTTTATTTATTTGGTTATCTGGTTTTTGTGAAAATGTTGCGTGCTAAATGCTACTCAAAATGCTAAGCTAGCTTAGCATACTCTTACACAAATTAGTGAATAGCGATGGTTCAAAAGCATATTTTGAAAATCTGAGATGACAGTGTTGTTAAGAAAAGGCTAAGCTTTAGAGCAGGCACATTATTTTCATTTTATTTGCGATTTTCAGAAATCGTTAACGTTACATTATGCTAATGAGCTTGAGGCTACAACTGTATACAGGTTTTTTCATAGCCAAAGGTGAACCGGAGCGATTTGTCCTACACAAATAATATTTTTTGAAAAACTGAACATTTGCTATCTAACTGAGAGTCTCCTCATTGAAAACATCTGAAGTTCTTCAAAGGTAAATGATTTTATTTGAATTATTTTCTTGTTTTTGTGAAAATGTTGCTGGCTGAATTCTAGGCTTATAGCTATGTTAGCAACCAATACTCTTACACAAATGCTTGTTTAGCTATGGTTGAAAAGCATATTTTGAAAATCTGAGATGACAGTGTTGTTAAGAATAGTCTAAGCTTGAGAGCAAATATATTTATTTCATTTCATTTGCGATTTTCATGAATAGTTAACGTTGCGTTATGCTAATGCTTGAGGCTATAAATAGAATCCCGGATCCGGGATTGCGCGACGCAACAGGTTAAACTAATCAACCCCACCACAGGACCAGAGCTGCATTATAAACTAATCAACCTCACCGGACCAGAGCTGCTTTATAAACTAATCAACCCCACCACAGGACCAGAGCTGCTTTATAAACTAATCAACCTCACCACAGGACCATAGCTGCTTGATAAACTAATCAACCTCACCAGAGGACCAGAGCTGCTTTATAAACTAATCAACCCCACCACAGGACCAGAGCTGCTTGATAAACTAATCAACCCCACCACATTAAACTAATCAACCCCACCACAGGACCAGATCTGCTTGATAAACTAATCAACCCCACCACATTAAACTAATCAATCCCACCACAGGACAAGAACTGCTTGATAAACGAATCAACCCCACCACATTAAACTAATCAACCCCACCAGAGGACCAGATCTGCTTGATAAACTAATCAACCCCACCACATTAAACTAATCAACCCCACCACATTAAACTAATCAACCCCACCACAGGACCAGAGCTGCTTTATAAACTAATCAACCCCACCAAATGACCAGAGCTGCTTGATAAAGTAATCACGCCACCAACATTAAACTAATCAACCCCACCACAGGACAAGAGCTGCTTGATAAACGAATCAACCCCACCACATTAAACTAATCAACCCCACCAGAGGACCAGATCTGCTTGATAAACTAATCAACCCCACCACATTAAACTAATCAATCCCACCACAGGACAAGAGCTGCTTGATAAACTAATCAACCCCACCAACATTAAACTAATCAACCCCACCACAGGACAAGAGCTGCTTGATAAACTAATCAACCCCACCAACATTAAACTAATCAACCCCACCAGAGGACCAGATCTGCTTGATAAACTAATCAACCCCACCACATTAAACTAATCAACCCCACCAGAGGACCAGAGCTGCGTGAAAATCTAATCACCCTCTGTCACGCCTTGGTCTTAGTATTTTGTGTTTTAGTTAATTAGTTGGTCAGGCCAGGGTGTGACATGGGTTTATTGTTTGTTGTAATTCTTAGTGGGTTTTTTTAGTTATTGGGATTGTAGCTGATTAGGGGTGTATGTTACATAGGTTTGGCTGCCTGAGGCGGTTCTCAATCAGAGTCAGGTGATTCTCGTTGTCTCTGATTGGGAACCGTATTTAGGTAGCCTGGGTTTCACTTTGTATTTCGTGGGTGATTGTTCCTGTCTCTGTGTTAGTGTTCACCAGACAGGCTGTATAGGTTTTTCACGTTCCGTTTGTTGTTTTTGTTTTTTCATGTTTCGTCGTTTGTTCTATTAATAAACATGAGTAACCAACACGCTGCATTTCGGTCCGAATCTCTTTCGACAAACGAAGAACGTCGTTACAGAATCACCCACCACACACGGACCGAGCAGCGTGTCAACAGGCAGGAGCAGCCCAAAAAGGAGCTGCGTATTAAGGATTTCTGGACATGGGAGGAAATCCTTGACGGGAGAGGACCCTGGGCTAAACCAGGGGAGTGTAGCCGCCCAAAGGTGCAGCAGGCGAAGAGGAAACAGGAGCAGCCCAAAGAGGAGTACAGTGTGGACTATACGACGTGGGAAGAAATAGACAGGTGGGCGGCCGACCCAGAGAGAGTGCCGGAGCCCGCCTGGGATTCGCTGGAGCAGTGCGAAGAGGGCTATAGGAGAATGGAGTCGAAAAGAAAGACACGGCGGCGCAGAGCGAAGCCCCAAAAATTTCTTGGGGGGGGCTCAGATTGGGAGTGGCTGAGTCAGGAGACAGACCTGAGCCAACTCTCCCTGTTTATCGTGAAGCGCCAAGGAGGAGACCAGAACCGGTGTTGGAGGTGAGCGAAGCAGAGACTGTGAAGGAGTTAATGGGGGAATTGGAGGAGAAAGTAATGAGGGAGTTGCTAGTTTGGTGCTTTAGGTACAATATTCGTCCGACGGAGCGTGTCGGGGATTTAATGGCACCTGGGTCAGCGCTCCATACTAGTCCTGAGGTGCGTGTTAGTCGGCTGGTGAAAAATGTGCCAGCCTCACGCACTAGGCCTCCTGTGTCCCTACCTAGCCTTGCACGTCCTGTGCCAGTCCTGCTCTCAGGCTCTCCAGTACACCTTCACGGTCCAGTCCATCCTGTGCCACCTTCACACACCAGTCCTCCGATGGTAGCTCCCCGCACCAGGCTTCCTGTGCGTGTCCTCTATCCAGTACCACCTCCACACCCCAGCCCTCCGGTAGCAGCTCCCCGCACTAGGCTTCCTGTGCGTGTCCTCGGCCCAATACCACCAGTGCCAGCACCACGCATCAGGCCTACAGTGCGCCTCGCCTGTTCAGCGCAGCCAGCGCTTTCTCCCTCTCCTGCGCTGTCTGAGTCTCCCTCCTGTTCAGCGTTTCTAGAGCCTTCCTCCTCTACAGCGCTGCCGGAGCCTCCTGCCTGTATGGAGCAGCTAGAGCTGCCAGTCTGCATGGAGCAGCCAGAGCTGCCAGTCTGCATAGAGCAGCTAGAGCTGCCAGTCTGCATAGAGCAGCTAGAGCTGCCAGTCTGCATAGAGCAGCCAGAGCTGTCAGTCTGCTTGGAGCAGCCAGAGTTGCCAGTCTGCATGGAGCAGCCAGAGCTGCCAGTCTGCATGGAGCAGCTAGAGCTGCCAGTCTGCATGGGGCAGCCAGAGCTGTCAGTCTGCTTGGAGCAGCCAGAGTTGCCAGTCTGCATGGAGTTGCCAGTCTGCATGGAGTTGCCAGTCTGCATGGAGTTGCCAGTCTGCATGGAGCTGCCAGTCTGCAAGGAGCTGCCAGTCTGCAAGGAGCTGCCAGTCTGCAAGGAGCTGCCAGTCTGCAAGGAGCTGCCAGTCTGCAAGGAGCTGCCAAAGCTGTTAGTCTGCATGGAACAGTCAGAGCTGTCAGTCTGCAAGAAGCCGCCAGAGCTGTCAATCTGCATGGAGCAGCCAGAGCCGCCAGTCAGCATGGAGCAGCCAGAGCCGCCAGTCAGCATGGAGCAGCCAGAACCGCCAGTCAGCATGAAGCAGCCAGAGCCGTCAGTCAGCCAGACTCTTCCAGATCTGCCAGTCAGCCAGACTCTTCCAGATCTGCCAGTCAGCCAGACTCTTCCAGATCTGCCAGTCAGCCAGACTCTTCCAGATCTGCCAGTCAACCAGACTCTTCCAGAATCGCCAGTCAGCCAGGATCCGCCAGTCGGCCAGGATCCGCCAGTCAGCCAGGATCTGCCAGATCTGCTAGTCAGCCAGGATCCGCCAGTCGGCCAGGATCCGCCAGTCGGCCAGGATCCGCCAGTCGGCCAGGATCCGCCAGTCGGCCAGGATCCGCCAGTCGGCCAGGATCCGCCAGTCGGCCAGGATCCGCCAGTCAGCCAGGATCCGCCAGTCAGCCAGGATCCACCAGTCAGCCAGGATCCGCAGTCGGATTCAACTGCCTGGCTGGGCTTCTTCTCAGTACTGGGCTTCTTCTCAGTACTGGGCTTCTTCTCAGTACTGGGCTTCATCTCAGTACTGGGCTTCTTCTCAGTACTGGGCTTCTTCTCAGTACTGGGCTGCCTCTCAGTGCTGGGCTGCCCCTCAGTCCCGAGCTGCCCCTCAGTTCCGAGCTGCCCCTCAGTTCCGAGCTGCCCCTCAGTCCCGAGCTGCCCCTCAGTCCCGAGCTGCCTCAGTCCCGAGCTGCCCCTCAGTCACGAGCTGCTCCTCTGTTCAGTGGGGTTCTGGGTGAGGACTATTCGGCCATGGTCGGCGGCGAGGGTAGATTATCCCAGGACGCGAAGGGGAAGAACTATGACATTTATGGAGTGGGGTCCACGTCCCGAGCCGGAACCGCCACCATGGACAAACGCCCACCCGGACCCTCCCTATGGTTTTGAGGTGCGTTCGGGAGTCCGCACCTTAGGGGGGGGGGGGTTCTGTCACACCTTGGTCTTAGTATTTTGTGTTTTAGTTAATTAGTTGGTCAGGCCAGGGTGTGACATGGGTTTATTGTTTGTTGTAATTCTTAGTGGGGTTTTTTAGTTATTAGGATCGTAGCTGATTAGGGGTGTGTGTTACATAGGTTTGGCTGCCTGAGGCGGTTCTCAATCAGAGTCAGGTGATTCTCGTTGTCTCTGATTGGGAACCGTATTTAGGTAGCCTGGGTTTCACTTTGTATTTCGTGGGTGATTGTTCCTGTCTCTGTGTTAGTGTTCACCAGACAGGCTGTATAGGTGTTTCACGTTCCGTTTGTTGTTTTTGTTTTTTCATGTTTCGTCGTTTGTTCTATTAATAAACATGAGTAACCAACACGCTGCATTTCGGTCTGACTCTCTTTCGACAAACGAAGAACGTCGTTACACCCTCACCACAGGACCAGAGCTGCTTTATAAACTAATCAACCCCACCACAGGACCAGAGCTGCTTGATGAACTAATCAACCCCATCACAGGACCAGAGCTGCTTTATAAACGAATCAACCCCACCACAGTACCAGAGCTGCTTTATAAACGAATCAACCCCACCACAGTACCAGAGCTGCTTTATAAACGAATCAACCCCACCACAGGACCAGAGCTGCTTTATAATCTAATCAACCCCACCACAGGACCAGAGCTGCTTTATAAACTAATCAACCCCACCAGAGGACCATAGCTGCTTTATAAACTAATCAACTCCACAGGTGGTTTTATTTGCAGTAGTATCAGAGCGAGCGAAGAGCTGACTGGTTGGCAGTAGGATTGTTTTAATGCCCTAAGTGTACAATACATTGATTTGGTTCATTTCTTCCCTCTCTTGATTACCTCTGTGATGCATGTGCAGTGCACACTAAGGCGTTTGGCCCGTTTCAGAGCAAACAAATCATTTATGATGTGGGCATTTACTGCCTAGCCATTTGTACTGCTCAGCTCTACTCAACCTGCTGCATATCTAGTCTGGAGTGAGGAAGGGAGGATGAAGAGGGAGGAGGAAGGGGAGGAGGAGGGAGAGAGGGGAGAGGAGGGAGAGAGGGGAGAGGAGGGAGGAGGACAAAGGAGGAAGAGAAGGAAGGGGAGGAGGAGGGAGAGAGGGGGGAGGAAGAAGGAGGGGGAGGAAGGAAGGAAGGAAGGAAGGAAGGAAGGAAGGAAGGAAGGAAGGAAGGAAGGATTTTTACTAACAAAACGACACTACATGTTATAGCTGGGACCCTTTGGGTGACAAATCAGAGAAATATTTTCTAAAATAAAGTGAATATTTAATCGTTATTTGTGAATGTATGAAACCTGTGCCGGTGGAGAAATATGTGGGGCATCGTCCTCAAACAATCGCATGACATGTTTTCGGTGTACTAGCTGCTGTAAATCAGACAGTGCTGTTAGAAGAACAATAATTTAAACTTGCAGCTGATATAAGACACATATATACCTACATGTAATATTTATGATTATTTATTTGAATTACGCGCCCTCCAGTCTCACCGGAAGTTGTCCCGCTAGCGGGATGCCTATTTAAGAACAATTTATTATTGTATAGGCAAAGACAGTCGCACACATTTAAAATACAACCATATACAAATTAAAAAACAACAGTGTTTCATTTTCCTGAAGGTCATGTTGCTTTGTTCTTCGGTAATAGGAGATGGATCATGACTCTGTGTAATACTGTGATCATGACTCTGTATAATACTGTGATCCTGACTCTGTGATCATGCATGATCCTGTGTAATACTGTGATCATGACTCTGTGATCATGACCCTGTGTAATACTGTGATCATGACTCTGTGATCATGACCCTGTGTAATACTGTGATCATGACTCTGTGATCATGACCCTGTGTAATACTGTGATCCTGACTCTGTATAATACTGTGACCCTGACTCTGTGATCATGACTCTGTATAATACTGTGATCCTGACTCTGTATAATACTGTGATCCTGACTCTGTGTAATACTGTGATCATTACTCTGTGATCATGACTCTGTATAATACTGTGATCATGACTCTGTGATCATGACCCTGTATAACACTGTGATTGTGACTGTGCAATATGGTGCTTTGTCGCAAATTCATTTTGCACTTGGGGACTGTGAAGAGACCCCTGGTGGTAAGTTTTGTAGGGTATGCATGGGTGTCTGAGCTGAATGTCATTTGGCTACGCATTCATTATGGATTAATCATTACAGCAAATAATTCTCATAGAAACTAGAAGAGAAGCACTTCATATTTGGTAATCCCTCAACCAGGAAAGACTGGCCTGGGTGTTGTTGATGTTAGTTCTGTGCGTGCAGTTAAGGGCGAGGCGTGCAGCTTTGTTTTGATCCAGCTGCAGCCTGGATAGGTCTTTCTTTACTGCACCTGACCCTATTAACAGACAGTAATCAAGGTGGGAGAAGAACAGGTCCACCTGAACAACTCGTACAGATGATTATTGTGTCAAAAACACATAACATATTTTAATAACAGACAGACCCCATTCCCATCTTCACAACAATTTAGTCAATATGACTTGACAAATGATAATTGACCATCCAATGTTCTTACAAGGAGTTCAGCTTCCTCAACTTGCTCAATGGTCCCACCCTTTAGTTGATGTTTAGTTCTTACAGAAGGTTTTCAACCAAATACTTTTAATTGTAGATGTATTTAAGTATCTGTAACTCGTTGTTTTCCAGTGAGGTCAGTGGCTTTGGGTGCTGACATGTAGAGCGTGGAACCATCCACGTCCATAAAGTCACTCTAGCTTTGTGTAAGACCAATCATTTGTAAAAAACAAATATATAAAAAAATAGAGAAGCGTAATGGCCTAAGGACTCTGCCCTGAGGGACACCACACTGTACCTGTATCTGATGTTAAATAAGCTTCTATTGAAGAACACTCTCTGGGTTCTACGTCACTCATTAAGTGTATTGGGTAATATGACAACTCTGGTAAATTTCCCTTAACTAGTGAAGACAGGATGAACCATTCCACGGTGTGGTTGGATGTATTAGAGGACCCTGTAACTCTACCACACAGGAAATGGGATATTTCCTTTGGTGCTTTCTGAACGCTTGGACATAGAGTCACAAGGGACATAGAGTCACAAGGGGTAGAAGGGAGGTGTAGGCAGGGAAAGATCAGAGAGGAGAGAGGAACAGAGAGCAGTAGATGAGTAGAGAGGAGAGGACCAGAGAGGAAAGGACGAGAGAGGAAAGGACCAGAGAGGAGAGGACCGAAGATGAGAGGACCGGAGAGGATAGGACCGGAGAAGAGAGGACCGGAGAGGACCGTAGAGGATAGGACCGGAGAGGAGAGGACCAGAGAGGAGAGGACCGGAGAGGAGAGGACCGGAGAGGACCGTAGAGGATAGGACCGGAGAGGAGAGGACCAGAGAGGAGAGGACCGGAGAGGAGAGGACCGGAGAGGAGAGGACCAGAGAGGAGAGGACCAGAGGGAAGAGGACCAGTAAGGATAGGACCAGAGAGGAGAGGATCGGAGAGGACCAGAGAGGAGAGGACCAGAGGGGAGAGGAGAAATGGAGCAGAGAGGAGAGGACCAGAGAAGAGAGGACCGGAGAGGAGAGGCCCGGAGAGGAGAAGAGAAATGGAGCAGAGAGGAGAGGACCGGAAAGGATAGGACCGGAGAGGAGAGGATCGTAGAGGACCAGAGAGGAGAGGAGAAATGGAGCAGAGGGAGAGGACCAGAGAAGAGAGGACCGGAGAGGAGAGGCCCAGAGAGGGGAGGAGAAATGGAGCAGAGAGGAGAGGACCAGAGAGGAGAGGACCGGAGAGTAGAAGACCAGAGAGGAGAGGGCCGGAGAGGAGAGGGTCAGAGAGGACCGGAGAGGAGAGGACCGGAGAGGAGAGGGATCGGAGAGGACCAGAGAGGAGAGGACCGGAGAGGAGAGGATCGGAGAGGATCGGAGAGGATCGGAGAGGACCAGAGAGGAGAGGACCAGAGGAGAGGACCAGAGAGGAGAGGACCGGAGAGGAGAGGACCAGAGAGGAGAGGACCAGAGAGGAGAGGACCAGAGAGGAGAGGACCGGAGAGGAGAGGACCGGAGAGGAGAGGAACAGAGAGAAGAAGGTCGGAGAGGACCAGAGAGGAGAGGACCGGAAAGGATAGGACCGGAGAGGAGAGGACCAGAGAAGAGAGGACCGGAGAAGAGAGGACCGGAGAGGAGAGGATCGGAGAGGACCAGAGAGGAGAGGACCAGAGGGGAGAGGAGAAATGGAGCAGAGAGGAGAGGACCAGAGAAGAGAGGACCGGAGAGGAGAGGCCCGGAGAGGAGAGGAGAAATGGAGCAGAGAGGAGAGGACCAGAGAGGAGAGGACCGGAGAGTAGAGGACCAGAGAGGAGACGGCCAGAGAGGAGAGGATCAGAGAGGACCAGAGAGGAGAGGACCGGAGAGGAGAGGATCGGAGAGGACCAGAGGTGAGAGGACCGGAGAGGATAGGACCAGAGAGGATAGGACCAGAGAGGAGAGGACAGGAGAGGAGAGGACCAGAGAGGAGAGGACCAGAGAGGAGAGGACCAGAGAGAAGAGGACCAGAGAGGAAGGACCGGAGAGGAGAGGAGAAAGGGAGCAGAGAGGAACAGCGAGGAGTAGAGAGGCATCTCAGCCACACAAGACTTTTACAGCCCAATGTGTTTTATGTTGATACCTCTGAGCACAGGTCGCTATCGGACCTATTTGGAAGAACAAATGTACATATCAATAATAAAATGTTAAGACATTGCTAGCAGAATAACAGAATAGGATTAGTACATTCTACTAGTGAAGTCAGTCAGTTGACCGCTGACAGAGGTTAGCATCTGGTCACGTGATAGAGAAGCACTGGGACAGAAGCCCAGAGGAGTGGACCCCTGGGACACAGGAGATAAGAGAGGAGACAGACTGACACATGGCTGAGGGAGGTGAGGTGGAAGAGAGGGAGGTCAGAGAGAGAAAGAGACAGAGAGAGAGAGAGAGAGAGAGGAGAGAGAGAGAGAGAGAGAGAGAGAGAGAGTGATGGGAAGAGAGGGCTGGAGGAGAGGTAAGCGCAAGGAGATCTCGGTTGCTCTCCAGAGACTTTCCAAAGGAGAGGAGGAAGGAGGAGTAGCAGAATAACAGAGTAGGATTAGTATATTCTACCTCTGTTACCTTCTGCTTCCTACCTTCTGCTCCGTAACCTTCTGCTCCGTTACCTTCTGCTCCCTTACTTTCTGCTTTCCTACCTGCAGATTCATTAGCTTCTGCTCCGTTACCTTCTGATCCATGACCTTCTGCTCCATTACCCTCTGCGTTGTTACCTTCTGCTCTGTTACCTTCTGTTATGTTACCTTCTACTCTGTTAACTTCTGCTCCATTACCTTTTGCTCCATTACCTTCTGCTCTGTTACCTTCTGCTTTGTTACCTTCTGATACGTTACCTTCTGCTCCGTAACCTTCTGCTTCCTTACTTTCTGCTTTCCTACCTTCTGCTACGTTATCTTCTGCTCCATTACCTTCTGCTCCATTACCTTTTGTTCATAACCTTCTGCTCCGTAACCTTCTGCTCTGTTACCTTCTGCTCCATTACCTTCTGCACTGTTGCCTTCTGCTCCATTACCTTCTGCTCCGTTAGTTTCTGCTCTGTTACCTTCTGCTCCATTACCTTCTGCTCCATTACCTTCTGCTCTGTTACCTTCTGCTCAGTAACCTTCTGCTCTGTTAACTTCTGCTACGTTACCTTCTGCTCCATCTCCTTCTGCTCTGTTAACTTCTGCTCCGTTACCTTCTGCTCCGTTACCTTCTGCTCTGTTACCTTCTGCTCTGTTACCTTATGATTCGTTACCTGCTTTGTTACCTACTGCTCCATTACCTTCTGCTTTGTTACCTTCTGATCCGTTACCTTCTGCTCCATTACCTTCTGCGTTGTTAACTTCTGCTCTTTTACCTTCTGCTCCGTTACCTTCTTCTCTGTTACCTTCTGATCCATTACTTTCTGCTTTGTTACCTTCTGCTCTGTGACCTTCTGCTTCATTACCTTCTGCTCTGTTACCTTCTGCTCTGTTACCTTATGATTCGTTACCTGCTTTGTTACCTACTGCTCCATTACCTTCTGCTTCGTTACCTTCTGCTTTGTTACCTTCTGCTCTGTTACCTGGTACTCCATTACCTTTTTTTTTTCACCTTTATTTAACCAGGTAGGCTAGTTGAGAACAAGTTCTAATTTGCAACTGCGACCTGGCCAAGATAAAGCTTAGCAGTGTGAACAGACAACACAGAGTTACACATGGAGTAAACAATTAACAAGTCAATAACACAGTACAAAAAAAGGCGAGTCTATATACATTGTGTGCAAAAGGCATGAGGAGGTAGGCGAATAATTACAATTTTGCAGATTAGCACTGGAGTGATAAATGATCAGATGGTCATGTACAGGTAGAGATACTGGTGTGCAAAAGAGCAGAAAAGTAAATAAATAAAAACAGTGTGGGGATGAGGTAGGTGAAAATGGGTGGGCTATTTACCAATAGACTATGTACAGCTGCAGCGATCGGTTAGCTGCTCAGATAGCACATGTGTGAAGTTGGTGAGGGAGATAAAAGTCTCCAACTTCAGGGATTTTTGCAATTCGTTCCAGTCACAGGCAGCAGAGTGCTGGAATGAAAGGCGGCCAAATGAGGTGTTGGCTTTAGGGATGATCAGTGAGATACACCTGCTGGAGCGAATGCTACGGATGGGTGTTGCCATCGTGACCAGTGAACTGAGATAAGGCAGAGCTTTACCTAGCATGGACTTGTAGATGACCTGGAGCCAGTGGGTCTGGCGATGAATATGTAGAGAGGGCCAGCCGACTAGAGCATACAAGTCGCAGTGGTGGGTGGTATAAGGTGACAAAACGGATGGCACTGTGATAAACTGCATCCAGTTTGCTGAGTAGAGTGTTGGAGGCAAATTTGTAGATGACATCGCGAAGTCGAGGATCGGTAGGATAGTCAGTTTTACTAGGGTAAGTTTGGCGGCGTGAGTGAAGGAGGCTTTGTTGCGGAATAGAAAGCCGACTCTTGATTTGATTTTCGATTGGAGATGTTTGATATGAGTCTGGAAGGAGAGTTTACAGTCTAGCCAGACACCTAGGTACTTATAGGTGTCCACATATTCAAGGTCGGAACCGTCCAGGGTGGTGATGCTCGTCGGGCATGCGGGTGCAGGCAGCGATCGGTTGAAAAGCATGCATTTGGTTTTACTAGCGTTTAAGAGCAGTTGGAGGCCACGGAAGGAGTGTTGTATGGCATTGAAGCTCGTTTGGAGGTTAGATAGCACAGTGTCCAAGGACGGGCCGGAAGTATATAGAATGGTGTCGTCTGATCTGTTACCTTCTGATCCGTTACCTTCTGCTCTGTTACCTTCTGCTTCGTTACCTTCTGCTCTGTTACCTTCTGATCCATTACCTTCTGCTCTGTTACCTTCTGCTCTGTTACCTGGTGCTCCGTTACCTTCTGCTCCGTTACCTTCTGCTCTGTTACCTTCTGCTTTGTTACCTTCTGCTTCGTTACCTTCGGCTTCATTACCTTCTGCTTTGTTAAATTCTGCTTCTTTACATTCTGTTTAGCGCAGAGATGTAGTACAAAATGTGTCTAAAATGTTCAGATAATAGATGACTTTGTCCTCGTTTTGTGTTCTAAGGCCTTTTAATCCTGTTTTTATTGCAGAACACAAAGGCCCGTCAGCAGTTGGAACTACTCTACAAGTTCAGTGACCAAACATCCAGGGAGCAGCCTGGGCAGCCAGCCTCTGAATATGAGGACTCTAATCCCACAACGTTACATCTGGCTCTGAACTGAAGCACATTGAAACTAACCCAACTCTAGTATTGCTTTAGGAAGTACTGCATGTATATTTATAGAAGGGGAAATATGGTTTATCCAAAACAGTCATATAACAGTATCTGACTTATATCATTACATTAACAGGGTAAACAGTGGTAGTATGACCATACAAGATGTGCCCTAATGAAAGTTGAAATACAAAATGCTGAAAAACAGAAACCTGTAACCCTCGTTTGGGACCTGTTGTATGGCGTGTGTATGTAGTGTGACAACTGAACTTAATAGTTTTATATGCATCATACATTTGTTTTAACCTTAATTTAACAAGGCAAGATCTTGTGGAGCGCATTCGTCCTCAACATCATAGAATCTCTGGTGATTCAACACGTCACCATTACAGAGAACTGTCTGTCTGTCTGTCTGTCTGTCTGTCTGTCTGTCTGTCTGTCTGTCTGTCTGTCTGTCTGTCTGTCTGTCTGTCTGTCTGTCTGTCTGCCTGCCTGCCTGCCTGCCTGCCTGCCTGCCTGCCTGCCTGTCTGTCTGTCTGCCTGCCTGTCTGTCTGTCTGTCTGTCTGTCTGTCTGGGTGGGTGGGTGTGTTTGGCATCCAATCCAATGGCCAGATGGTGTATGAAATAAAGGGTCGCTGTCACCTAATCCAAAATTATATCAACCAGATAGGGTTCTACTCCCTGTCACCTCCTCCAATATTATATCGACCACAGAGGGTTCTAGTCCCTGACACCTCCTAAAATATTATATCAACCAGATAGGATGTTGAGTCACTGTGATATTCATAATAAGTGTTTTTGACTCGGTGAGACGTTGTGAAGAGAAAGCTTTCTCCCTCTGATTTATGAGACAGCCGATCCGGAACCATCTGACATGGTTGATTAGGTCTTGCTCTTGAGGAAGACAAAAAAAAAAAGAAAAGCTTAATTGTAATTGCCCACATTTACACTGATTGTACAAAATATTAAAAACACCTGCTCTTTCCATGACATAGACTGACCAGGTGAATCCAGGTGAAAGATATGATTCCTTACTGATGTCACTTGTTAAATCCACTTCAGCCAGTGTATATGAATTGGAGGAGACGGGTTGAAGAAAGAGGTGTAAACCTTGAGGCAATAGAGACATGGATTGTTTATGTTTGCCCTCCAGAGGGTGAATGGTGAAGATAAAATATTTAAGTGCTCCGTAAACGGTGTATGGTAGTAGGATCCAGGCACACCGGTTTGAATGTGTCAAGAACTGCAACGCCGCTGGGTTTTTCATGCTCAATAGTTTCCTGTGTGTATCAAGAACTCTCCAACACCCTAAGGACATCCAGCCAACTGCTGGAAGCATTGGACATCTTGTAGAGTCCGTGCACTGACCAACTGAGGCTGTTCTGAGGGATTAAGGGGTGAAACTTGAGTTTCAAGATTAGCAAAGTGTTCCTAATGTTTTGTATACTCAGTGTAGATTATTTTATCACCATCACTCTGGTGTTTATTTTTTATTAGATTTTTATTTTGAACTAAAGCAACTGTAGCTATATTTACCTATCACAGTTTGATTAGGTATCAGGGTTAGCTCCAGTTTTCCTAAACCTGACCCAGGTTGATTAGGTATCTGGGTTAGCTCCAGTTTTCCTAAACCTGACCCAGTTTGATTAGGTATCTGGGTTTGCTCCAGTTTTCCTAAACCTGACCCAGGTTGATTAGGTATCTGGGTTAGCTCCAGTTTTCCTAAACCTGACCCAGTTGGATTAGGTATCAGGGTTAGCTCCAGTTTTCCTAAACCTGACCCAGGTTGATTAGGTATCTGGGTTAGCTCCAGTTTTCCTAAAGATGACCCAGTTTGATTAGGTATCTGGGTTAGCTCCAGTAGTCCTAAACCTGACCCAGGTTGATTAGGTATCTGGGTTAGCTCCAGTTTTCCTAAACCTGACCCAGGTTGATTAGGTATCTGGGTTAGCTCCAGTTTTCCTAATCCTGACCCAGTTGGATTAGGTATCAGGGTTAGCTCTAGTTTTCCTAAAGACAGTTTGGAGATGAAAGGTGAAGTCAGTTAGTGGCAGAGGATGGTCAGGTCTAGCTGCTCTGTGCCTCATTACATGCACCACTAAATACATTACTGTAATACATTACCTCCACCGTCTCTATGACAACTGGCCCCACCTCTTTTGAGAGGCTTCTCTTTCCTCTCTGACGACTCAAACTACATTTTTTTCTCTGATTTATCGTTTGCTAAACAATGCTTCCAGAAAGTATTCATACCCCTTGACTTATTCCACATTCCACAAAATTGTGCCCCCTCACCCATCTATAGACAATGATAATGACAACCCCCCTCACACATCTATACACAATGATAATGACAACCCCTCACCCATCTATGCACAATGATAATGACAACCCCCCTCACCCATCTATACACAATGATAATGACAACCCCCCTCACCCATCTATACACAATGATAATGACAACCCCCCTCACCCATCTATACACAATGATAATGACAACCCCGCCTCACCCATCTATACACAATGATAATGACAACCCCGCCTCACCCATCTATACACAATGATAATGACAACCCCCTCACCCATCTATACACAATGATAATGACAACCCCGCCTCACCCATCTATACACAATGATAATGACAACCCCGCCCTCACCCATCTATACACAATGATAATGACAACCCCCTCACCCATCTATACACAATGATAATGACAACCCCCCGCCTCACCCATCTATACAGAATGATAATGACAACCCCGCCTCACCCATCTAGCCACAATGATAATGACAACCCCCCTCACCCATCTATACAAAAGGATAATGACAACCCCCCTCACCCATCTATACAGAATGATAATGACAACCCCCCTCACCCATCTATACACAATGAAAATGACAACCCCCCTCACCCACCTATACAGAATGATAATGACAACCCCTCTCACCCATCTATAGACAATGATAATGACAATCCCCCCTCACCCATCTATACACAATGATAATGACAACCCCCCTCACCCATCTATACACAATGATAATGACAACCTCCCACACCCATCTATACACAACGATAATGACCACCACCCCTCACCCATCTATACACAATGATAATGACAACCCCCCTCACCCATCTATACACAATGATAATGACAACCCCCCCCACCCATCTATACACAATGATAATGACAACCTCCCCACCCATCTATACACAATGATAATGACAACCCCCCCACCCATCTATAGACAATGATAATGACAACCCCCCTCACCCATCTATACACAATGATAATGACAACCCCCCTCACACATCTATACACAATGATAATGACAAACCCCTCACCCATCTATACACAATGATAATGACAACCCCCTCACCCATCTATACACAATGATAATGACAAACCCCCTCACCCATCTATACACAATGATGATGACAACCCCCGTCACCCATCTATACACAATGATAATGACAACCCCCCTCACCCATCTATAGACAATGATAATGACAACCCCCCTCACCCATCTATACACAATGATAATGACAACCCCCATCACCCATCTATACACAATGATAATGACAAAGTGAAAATGTTTTTAGGAATGTTTTATCGTTTATTGAAAATGAAATACAGAAATATCTCATTTACATAATTATTCACACCCTGAGTCAATACTTTGTAGACCCTTTGGCGACAATTGCAGCTTTGGGTCGTCTTGGAAATGTCTGAGTCAGCTTTATACATCTGGATTTGTGGATTTTCTCCCATTCTTCCTTGCAGATTCCCCAACTCTGTTAAACTAAATTGGGAGTGGTGGTGAACAGAAACCTTAAAGTCTTTGCACAGATTGTCTATTTAATTCAAGTCTGGGTTTTTGCTGGGCCACTAAAGGACTTTCACAGTCTTGTCCTGTAGCCATTCCAGCTCTGGCTGTATTCTTTGGGTCATTGTCTTGGAACTTAAATCTCCACAGTCTAAAGTCACCCTGAAGCAGGTTTTCATCAAGGATTTGCCATCTATTGTTCCCACTATCCTTGCCAGTCTCTCAGTCCCTGCTACTGAACAGCATCCCCATAGCATGATGGAGCCACCACCATGCTTCACCGTAGGTATGATGTGAGATGGGTGATGAGCTATGTTTTTCTTCAGACATAGCGCTTTGCTTTCAGGCCAAAGAGTTTCATTTTTTTCATCTCATCAGACCACAGTCTTTGACGTGTATTTTTGCAAACTCCAGATGTGCCGTCATGGGAGGGACTGAGGGGCTTCTGTCTGGCTACTCTCCGATAAAGCCCAGATTGGTGAAGTGCTGAAGAGACTGTTGTCCTTTTGGCAGGTTCTCCCATCTTAGCCAAGGAACTCTGTAGTTATGTCAGAGTGGTCATTGGGTTCGAGGTCACCTTACTGATCAAGGTCCTTCTTGCCCAGTTGCTCAGTTTGGTTGGACGTCAAGATCTAGGCAGGAAAGTCTGGAAATGTCCATATTTTTGTCAATTTCCCAATGATGGAGACCCCTGTGCTCTTGGAAACGTTCAGCTCTCTAGACCCTTCCACAGATACATATATATGCCTCATCACAATTCTATAATGGAGAACTACGGATAGTTCCTTGGACGGACATGCACTGTCAACTGTTGGACCTTATATAGAGAGGTGTGTTTCTTTCTAAATCATGTACAAACAATTTAATTGGCCACAGCTGGACTCCAATCAAGTTGTAGTGACATCTCATGGATGATCAAAGGATAATGGGATGATGGGATAATAATAATAAAGGATAATGGGACAATAATAAAGGATAATGGGATGAAGGGACAATAATAAGGATAATGGGATGAAGGGACAATAATAAAGGATAATGGGATAATAATAAAGGATAATGGTATAATAAAGGATAATGGGATGAAGGGATATTAATAAAGGATAATGGGACAATAATAAAGGATAATGGGATGAAGGGATAATAATAAAGGATAATGGGATAATAATAAAGGATAATGGGATAATAATAAAGGATAATGGGATGAAGGGATAATAATAAAGGATAATGGGATAATAATAAAGGATAATGGGATAATAATAAAGGATAATGGGATAATGGGAGAATAATAAAGGATAATGGGATGAAGGGATAATAATAAAGGATAATGGGATAATGGGAGAATAATAAAGGATAATGGGATAATGGGAGAATAATAAAGGATAATGGGATGATGGGAGAATAATAAAGAAACCGTGGATTGATGGCAGCATTTGCGTGAAACTGAAAGCGCGAACCCCTGCTTTCACTCAGGGCAAGGTGACTGGTAACATGACTGAATAAAAACAGTGCAGCTATTCCCTCCGCAAGGCTATCAAACAAGCTAAGCGTCAGTATAGAGACAAAGTAGAATCTCAATTCAACGGCTCAGACACAAGAGGCATGTGGCAGGGTCTACAGTCAATCACGGACTACAAGAAGAAATCAAGCCCAGTCACGGACCAGGATGTCTTGCTCCCAGGCAGACTAAATAACTTTTTTGCCCGCTTTGAGGACAATACAGTGCCACTGACACGGCCTGCAACGGAAACATGCGGTCTCTCCTACATCTCCACCCGCTGATCCTCAACACTGGGGCCCCACAAGGGTGCGTTCTGAGCCCTCTCCTGTACTCCCCTGTCCACGCACGCTCCAACTCAATCATCAAGTTTGAGGACGACACAACAGTGGTAGGCTTGATTACCAACAGCGACGAGACGGCCTACAGGGAGGAGGTGAGGGCCCTCGGAGTGTGGTGTCAGGAAAATAACCTCACACTCAACGTCAACAAAACTAAGGAGATGATTGTGGACTTCAGGAAACAGCAGAGGGAACACCCCCTATCCACATCGATGGAACAGTAGTAGAGAGGGTAGTAAGTTTTAAGTTCCTCGGCATACACATCACAGACAAACTGAATTGGTCCACTCACACAGACAGCATCGTGAAGAAGGCGCAGCAGCGCCTCTTCAACCTCAAGAGGCTGAAGAAATTCGGCTTGTCACCAAAAGCACTCACAAACTTCTACAGATGCACAATCGAGAGCATCCTGGCGGCTGTATCACCGCCTGGTAAGGCAACTGCTCCGCCCACAACCGTAAGGCTCTCCAGAGGGTAGTGAGGTCTGCACAACGCATCACCGGGGCAAACTACCTGCCCTCCAGGACACCTACACCACCCGATGTTACAGGAAGGCCATAAAGATCATCAAGGACAACAACCACCCGAGCCACTGCCTGTTCACCCCGCTATCATCCATTAGGCGAGGTCAGTACAGGTGCATCAAAGCTTGGGCCGAGAGACTGAAAAACAGCTTCTATCTCAAGGCCATCAGACTGTTAAACAGCAATCACTAACATTGAGTGGCTGCTGCCAACACACTGACTCAACTCCAGCCACTTTAATAATGGGAATTGATGGGAAATTATGTAAAATATATCACTAGCCACTTTAAACAATGCTACCTAATATAATGTTTACATACCCTACATTATTCATATCATATGTATACGTATATACTGTACTCTATATCATCTACTGCATCCTTATGTAATACATGTATCACTAGCCACTTTAACTATGCCACTTTGTTTACATACTCATCTCATATGTATATACTGTACTCGATACCATCTACTGTATCTTGCCTATGCGGCTCTGCACCATCACTCATTCATATCTTTATGTACATATTCTTTATCCCCTTACACTGTGTATAAGACAGTAGATTAGGAATTGTTAGTTAGATTACTCGTTGGTTATTACTGCATTGTCGGAACTAGAAGCACAAGCATTTCGCTACACTCGCATTAACATCTGCTAACCATGTGTATGTGATAAATACATTTGATTTGATTAGATTTTTTTTTTCCGTAACACAACGAAATGTGAAATGAGTCAAGGGATATGAATACGGTCAGATTGCCATTATTGAAGTCATTTGTGGCAAAATGAGGGATGTTGTACAAAAACAAAGTCCTCAGTGATTGGATCATCTCTAACCAATCAGAGTATCAAAGCCAATAACATATTTTCTAAATGTCGCTTTACCCACAAGTGTTCTGACTCTGGCCCAACCCATCAGTGTCTGGAACCAATCAGAAATCTTAGGGGAGTACTCAGATACAGACTACTACCAGAAAAGAAACTAATGTCCTTGGCAAAGCGTTTCTGGCCCAGAGCCAAAGGAGTTTGGGAAGGCAGGCGACATCAACACCACATCTTGTCTGGCCAAACCACAAGTCTAACAGTCTGGACCATAGACATAATACAGTGGAGGCTGCTGAGGGGGAGGACGGCTCATAATAATGGCTGGAACGGAGTCAATGGAACTGTACCGAACCTGGTTTGCATGTGGCTGATACTATTCCATTTGTATTTGTTTTATTATGGATCCCCATTAGTTCCTGCCAAAGTAGCAGCTATTCTTCTTGGAGTCTGGCACAATTAAGACAAATACACATTTAAAAACATTACAATACACTCATTACAGAATTCACAACAGACAAGTGTGAGCCCTCAGGCCCATACTCCACTAACGCATATCTGCATTACAACACAGCATCCGTGTGTACATGTGTGTATAGTGTGTATAGTGTGCATGTTTTCATGTGTGTGCATGCATGTGTCTGTGCCTAGGGTTTGGGTTGCAGGAAGGCCATTGACTCCATTCCAACCATGGCTCCTCGTCCTCCTCCTCCTCGTCCTCCTCCTCCTCGTCCTCCTCCTCCTTGTCCGCCTCCTCCTTGTCCTCCTCCTCCTTGTCCTCGTCCGCCTCCTCCTCATCCTCTTCCTCCTCCTCTTCCTCCTCCTCCTCCGCCTCCTCGTCGGCCCCTCCTCCTCCTCCGCTCCTCCCTCCCTCCTCGTCCGCCTCCTCCTCGTCCGCCTCCTCCTCGTCTTCCTCCCCTCATCCGCCTCCTACTCCTCGTCCGCCTCCTCCTTGTCCGCCTCCTCCTCGTCTCCTCCTCCTCGGCCACCTCCTCCTCCTCCTCGTCCGCCTCCTCCTCATCCTCCGCCTCCTCCTCCTCCTCCTCCTCCGCCTCCTCCTCGTCCGCCTCTTCCTCGTCTTCCTCCTCCTCGTCCGCCTCCTCCCCTCCTCCCCGTCCGCCTCCTCCTCCTCCCTCGTCCCTCCTCCTCGTCCGTCTCCCTCGTCCGCCTCCCTCGTCCACCTCGTCCGCCTCCTCCTTGTCCTCCCGTCCTCCTCTTCCAACTCCTCGTCGTCCGCCTCCTCCTCGTCCTCCTCCTCCTCTTCCACCTCCTCGTTGTCCGCCTCCTCCTCCTCCTCGTCCGCCTCCTCCTCCTCCCCGTCCTTCTCATCCTCCTCCTCGTCCTCCTCGTCCGCCTCCTCCTCGTCGGCCTCAGCAGCCTCAACTCACTGCACTTCTTCTGCAGAGAGCAGAAGAAGTGCCAGGCAAAGACAATAGGAGACAGCAGTTTGTTGTGACAGAGAGTAGAAGAAGTGCCAGACAAAGACAATAGGAGACAGCAGTTTGTTGTGACAGAGAGTAGAAGAAGTGCCAGACAAAGACAATAGGAGACAGCAGTTTGTTGTGACAGAGAGTAGAAGAAGAAATGACTGCTGTATCTGCATCTCAGATGGCAGCCTTTGGTTTTCTAGTGTATTACGTTTAACCGGGTCTTGTCAAAAGTAGTGCACTAAAAAAGGAAATGGGTGGCAATTAGGACTGTAACTACTGCAGCCTGTACACCACAAACATCTGTTGTAGAACTGCAGCCTGTACACCACAAACATCTGTTGTAGAACTGCAGCCTGTACACCACAAACATATGTTGTAGAACTCTCTCGGCGGACGTGAGCCCTAGGACCATGCCCCAGGACTACCTGACATGATGACTCATTGCTGTCCCCAGTCCACCTGGCCGTGCTGCTGCTCCAGTTTCAACTGTTCTGCCTTATTATTATTCGACCATGCTGGTCATTTATGAACATTTGAACATCTTGGCCATGTTCTGTTATAATCTCTACCCGGCACAGCCAGAAGAGGACTGGCCACACCACATATGCTCTCTGTAATTCTCTCTTTTCTTTCTCTCTCTCGGAGGACCTGAGCCCTAGGACCATGCCCCAGGACTACCTGACATGATGACTCCTTGCTGTCCCCAGTCCACCTGGCCGTGCTGCTGCTCCAGTTTCAACTGTTCTACCTTATTATTATTCGACCATGCTGGTCATTTGGCCATGTTCTGTTATAATCTCCACCGGCACAGCCAGAAGAGGACTGGCCACCCCACATAGCCTGGTTCCTCTTCTAGGGTTTCTTCCTAGGTTTGGCCTTTCTAGGGGAGTTTTCCTAGCCACTGTGCTTCTACACCTGCATTGCTTGCTCTTTGGGGTTTTAGGCTTGGTTTCTGTACAGCACTTTGAGAGTTCAGCTGATGTATGAAGGGCTATATAAATACATTTGATTTTATTTTATTTCATTTGATTAGCTGGAGTACTGTAGGGGTTGATGGCTGTGTGCTGATGATCCTAACTAGAGTACTGTAGGGGTTGATGGCTGGGTGCTGATGTTCCTAACTAGAGTACTGTAGGGGTTGATGGCTGTGTGCTGATGATCCTAACTAGAGTACTGTAGGGGTTGATGGCTGGGTGCTGATGTTCCTAACTAGAGTACTGTAGGGGTTGATGGCTGTGTGCTGATGATCCTAGCTACAGCACCTTTTGCCTCAAAGCATCTGCCAGACGAGTCAAGACAACAGCTACAATTCATCACAGAGGACTGAAAACACCATCGGTAAACAATTGGTTTCTGACTTTACCTGAGCCAATGTTGATGTTTCTAGCTATGGTAGTAAAGATCCTACACTAGGGCTGTAGACTGTGTGGAACTACACTAGCGCTGTAGGCTGTGTGGGACTACACTAGGGCTGGAGGCTGTGTGGAACTACACTAGGGCTGTATTCTGTGTGGAACTACACTTGAGCTGGAGGCTGTGTTGAACTACACTTGAGCTGGAGGCTGTGTTGAACTACACTTGGGCTGGAGGCTGTGCGTAACTACACTAGGGCTGTGTGGAACTACACTAGGACTGGAGGCTCTGTGGAACTACATTAGGGCTGGATGCTTTGTGGAACTATACTATGGCTGGAGGCTGTGTTGAACTACACTTGGCTGGAGGCTGTGCGTAACTACACTAGGGCTGGAGTATGTGGAACTACACTGGGACTGGAGGCTGTGTGGAACTACATTAGGGCTGGATGCTTTGTGGAACTACACTATGGCTGGAGGCTGTGTGGAACTACACTAGGGCTGGAGGCTGTGTGGAACTAGACTAGGGCTGGAGGCTGTGTGTAACTACTCTAGGGCTGGAGGCTGTGTGGAACTACACTAGGACTGGAGGCTGTGTGGAACTACATTAGGGCTGGAGGCTGTGGGAAAGTACACTAGGCTGGAGGCTGTATGGAACTACACTTGGGCTGGAGGCTGT
>NW_027016921.1:81806-130644 GCF_036934945.1 Oncorhynchus masou masou
AGAAGGTTTCTACCTGACTGAATAGAGTCAGGTGTACCAGTCCCAACAGAGAAGGTATCTACCTGACTAAATAGAGTCTAGTGTAGCAGGTCCCAACAGAGAAAGTTTCTACCTGACTGAATAGAGTCTAGTGTAGCAATGAGCAACATAGATGATGTATTCGGTAGGGAGGGGGTTTCATTATTTTTTGGAGTCTTCATTTATGCAGAGATACACCCTGAGACCTGGGTCGTTTTCACAAGGGAGCTGTGTTTGTGCAATTTCACAAGACAAATATTAACCAAAATAAAACCAGTCAAATATAGCACAACACAAATATTCCAGAAAAACAATTACATTCGAAATAAGAAGGTCCCCAATCTATATTTGTATTTGCATGAGCAGCACCAGAACATCCAATTGTAAAGTATTTTGTAGTTGGTTCCAGCAATGAGAGATGCTTTAAATTAAAACTAAAAGCAGAATGATCTAGTTTGGTTGAGACCCGAGGAATCCCAAGAGTTAACCAACCTTGTGAATGGGTTTTGTATCTCATGTTTTAAGCTTGTCAACAAAAATAAAATAATGAAGTCATCCACTATAATGAGAACCATCCTTTTGATACAGGATGCGTCGTGCGTACTAAAACCGTCCCCTGTGATAAAGCGAAGGGCGATACGGTAGACGGAATACAAGGTTTTAAGAGTAGTGGCTTCTGCGGTCTGGCCAATGGAGAATCACCAGAGTGGCTGGAAGGTTGACTGATCAGCGCCATGGTGTTTAGGAAGAGGCAAGATACAGAATATTTATATCAAAGAAACACACTTTAAATCTCAGCTTTTAACTAGTACATACAAGATGGAAAAACAAAAATCAATGCAGATGCTTTAGATATTTAAAGGCTCAATAGAGAGAACCATCAGATGGTTAAATACAGGACATCAATGAGAGAACCATCAGATGGACAAATACAGTACAATTCTCTAGAAACATGTTGCAGACATTTCCCCCAGCCACACAACCAACCATGACTCAGCACCACTCAGCCCAATACACCACCCAACCAGGGACGAGAGGAGAGGAAGCACAGTTCATTAGACTAGTACGTAACAGGGCTTAGCCTTCCATTACAGAATGTGCTTTTAATCTATTGTCCAGATACCCAGGAGATGATTCACGTTATAAACTTTAATTGATTGTCCCTAGTTACCCGTGGGATGATCACGTTATAAACTTTAATTGATTGTCTAGCTAACCGTGTGATGATCGTGTTGAAAGCTCCTATTAAGCCACAAAATCTGACCTCAGACCTGCCAGTGTGAAGAATCCTCTCAGCATGCATCTGAAATGGAACCCTGTTCCCTATGCAGTGCACTACTTTAGACCAGAGTCCTGTACCCTATTCCTTACGCGCAGTGCACTCCTTGGTACATCAAACACAGATACACACACCCTAACACCTAAGAGTCCTGAACCCTGTTCCCTACGCAGTGCACTCCTTGGTACATCAAACACAGATACACACACCTAACACCCTAAGAGTCCTGAACCCTGTTCACTACGCAGTGCACTCCTTGGTACATCAAACACAGATACACACACCCTAACCGAAGGTTGCTGGATTGAATCCCAGGCTGACAAGATAAAAATCTGTCGATCTGCCCCTGAGCAAGGCAGTTAACCCACTGCTCTCCCTGAACAAGGCAGTTAACCCACTGCTCCCCTGAGCAAGGCAGCTAACCCACTGCCTCCCTGAGCAAGGCAGTTAACCAACTGTTCCCTGAGCAAGGCAGTTAACCCACTGCTCCCCTGAGCAAGGCAGTTAACCCACTGTTCCCTGAGCAAGGCAGTTAACCCACTGTTCCCTGAGCAAGGCAGTTAACCCTGCTCCCTGAGCAAGGCAGTTAACCCACTGTTCCCTGAGCAAGGCAGTTAACCCACTGCTCCCTGAGCAAGGCAGTTAACCCACTGTTCCCCTTGAGCAAGGCAGTTAACCCACTGTTCCCCTGAGCAAGGCAGTTAACCCACTGTTCCCCTGAGCAAGGCAGTTAACCCACTGCCCTGAGCAAGGCAGCTAACCCACCGTCCCCCTGAGCAAGGCAGTTAACCCACTGTTCCCCTGAGCAAGGCAGTTAACCCACTGTTCCCCTGAGCATGATAGTTAACCAACTGTTCCCCTGAGCAAGGCAGTTAACCCACTGTTCCCCTGAGCAAGGCAGTTAACCCACTGTTCCCTGAGCATGGTAGTTAACCAACTGTTCCTCTGAGCAAGGCAGTTAACCACTGTTCCCTGAGCAAGGCAGTTAACCCACTGTTCCCCTGAGCAAGGCAGTTAACCCACTGTTCCCCTGAGCAAGGCAGTTAACCCACTGCTCCCCGGGCGCTGAAGACGAGGATGTTGATTAAGCCCCCACAATTTCCTATTCCCATTCCTATTCCCTTTCCTTTCCTATTCCCATTCTATTCCCTTTACCTTCCTATTCAAATCAAATCAAATCCAAATTTAATTTGTCACATACATATGGTTAGCAGATGTTAATGCGAGTGTAGCGAAATGCTTGTGCTTCCAGTTCCGACAATGCAGTAATAACCAACAAGTAATCTAACTACCAATTACAAAACTCATTTCTTATACACAGTCTAAGGGGATAAGAATATGTACATAAAGATATGAATGAGTGATGGTGCAGAGCATTCCCATTCCTATTCCCTTTCCCTTCCCTATTCCCATTCTTATTCCCTTTCCTATTCCCATTCCTATTCCTTTCCTTTTTCCGATTCCCTTTTCCCTTTCTATTCCCATTCCTATTCCCTTTCTATTCTCTTTCCTTTCCTATTCCCATTCCTATTCCTATTCCCTTTCCTTTTACCTTTCCTTATTCCCTATTCCTT
The DNA here is from genome assembly GCF_036934945.1 of Oncorhynchus masou masou. Classification (NCBI taxonomy): domain Eukaryota; kingdom Metazoa; phylum Chordata; class Actinopteri; order Salmoniformes; family Salmonidae; genus Oncorhynchus; species Oncorhynchus masou. Next base: position 84,678 of record NW_027016921.1, read on the forward strand.
TCCCTTCCCTATTCCCATTCCTATTGCCTTTCCTATTCCCTTTCCTACTCCCATTCCTATTCCTTTCCCTTTCCTATTCCCTTTCCCTTCCCTATTCCCATTCATATTCCCTTTCCCTTCCCTATTCCCATTCATATTCCCTTTCCCTTTCCTATTCCCATTCCTATTCCCTTTCCTATTCCCTTTCCCTTTCCTATTCCCATTCCTATTCCCTTTCCCTTTTACCTTTCCTATTCCCTTTCCCTTTCCAATTCCCTTTCCTATTCCCATTCCTATTCCCATTCCTATTCTCTTTCCCTTTCCTATTCCCTTTCCTATTCCCATTTGTCACGCCCTGGTCTTAGTATTTTGTGTTTTCTTTATTATTTTGGTCAGGCCAGAGATGTGACATGGGTTATTTATGTGGTGTCTAGGGTTTTTTTTGTAGGTTATTGGATTGTGGTTAGTGGGGTTGTCTAGAAAAAGTCTATGGTTGCCTGGAGTGGTTCTCAATCAGAGGCAGGTGTTTATCATTGTCTCTAATTGGGAACCATATTTAGGGAGCCATATTCTTTGGAGTGTTTACGTGGGTGATTGTTCCTGTCTCTGTGTTTGTTTTGCAGCAGATAGGGCTGTTAGGTTTTCACGTTACGTTTATTGTTTGCATTGTTCGTTATCTTTATTAAAGATGTATCGGTAGGCCAACCACACTGCATTTAGGTCCTCCTCTCCTTCGACACAAGAAAACCTTACAGAATCACCCACCACAACAGGACCAAACGGCGTGGTGACAGGCAGCGGCAGCAGGAGCAGCTAAGTATGGAATATATACGACTTGGGGAGGAAATAGACAGGTGGGCGGTCGACCCAGGAGAGTGCCGGGCCCGCTCTGGGGTCGTTGGAGCAGTGCGAGGAGGGTTATAGGAGAATGGAGTTGGAGAGACGAAGCCACGGCGTGGATGGAAGCCCGAGTCAGCCCCAAAAATGTATTGGGGGGGAACAGGGAGAGTGTGGCAGAGTCAGGAGTCAGACCTGAGCCAACTCCCCTGTTTATCGCAAGGAGGAAACCAGAGACCAGAGCCGGTGTTGGAGGTGAGCGAAGCAGAGACTGTGAAAGAGTTAATGGGGAAATTGGAAGAGAGTAATGAGGAGTTGCTGTGTTGGTGCATGAGGCACGGAATTTGCCCGACAGAGCGTGTCGGTGATTTGATGGCACCTGGAGCCAGCTCTCCATACTGTCCTGAGGTGCTGCTAGTCGGCTGGTGAAGATGGTGCCAGCCTCACGCACCAGGCCTCCTGTGCACCTCCCTAACCTTGCACGCCCTGTGCCAGCTCAGCGCTACAGTGCGCCTAGCAGGGCCAACCGTGGTGGGCGTGGCACGTGGAACGACGGTGTCCCCAGTACGCGTGCTTGCCCGGTACGCTACATCCCAGCTCCCCACATCTGCCGGGCCAGTGAAGATCCAGCCACTGCGTTTGGTGCCAGCCCTGCTCTCAAGATATCCAGTACGCCTTCACGGTCCGGTCCATCAGTGCCAGCTCCTGCACCAGGCTTCCTGTGCATGTCCACGGCCCAGTACCACCAGTGCCTGCACCACGCACCAGGCCTACAGTGCGCTTCGCCTGTCCAGTGCTGCCAGAGCTTTCCTACTCTCCAGCTGCTGCCGAGTCTTGCCTGGAGCAGCCAGAGCTGCCAGTCTGCATGGAGCATGGAGCCAGAGCACTCAGTCTGCATGGAGCATGGAGCCAGAGCTGCCAGTCTGCATGGAGCATGGAGCCAGAGCTGCCAGTCTGCATGGAGCATGGAGCCAGAGCCGCCAGTCTGCATAGGAGCATGGAGCCAGAGCTGCCAGTCTGCCGCCATTTCCTATTCCCTTTCCAAATCCCTCTGCAGTGCACTACTTTGTACATCAAACACAGATATAAACACTAAACTAATCAACCGCACCACAGGACCAGAGCTGCTTTATAAACTAATCAACAACCACCACAGGACCAGAGCTGTTTTATAAACTAATCAACCCCACCACAGGACCAGAGCTGCTTGATAAACTAACTAACCGCACCAGAGGACAAGAGCTGCTTTATAAACTAATCAACCCCATCACAGGACCAGAGCTGCTTGATAAACTAATCAATCCCACCACATTAACCTCTTGAAACTCTAGGTGCGCTATATCATTTTGGAAAAAAGACGTGCCCGTTTTAAGCGCAATATTTTGTCACAAAAGATGCTCGACTATGCATATAATTGGTAGCTTTGGAAAGAAAACACTTGACGTTTCCAGAACTGCAAAGATATTTTCTGTGCGTGCCCTATAGAACGTGAGCTACAGGCAAAACCAAGATGGAAACGGCATCCAGGAAATGAGCAGGATTTTTTGGAGGCTCCGTTTTCCATTGTCTCCTTATATGGCTGTGAATGCGAGAGGAATGAGTCTGCCCTTTCTGTCGTTTCCCCAAGGTGTCTGCAGCGTTGCCAGGACGTATTTGCAGGCAGCATATCATTGGAAGATTGACCATAAGAGACCACATTAACCAGGTGTCCGCCCGGTGTCCTGCGCTGAAATTGGTGCGCAAACCTCAGCTGCAAGTATTTTCCATGGAATTCAGAGAAGAAAGCAGGCTTCCACGAATGATATATCAATGAAGAGATATGTGAAAAAACACCTTGATTGATTCCAAACAACGTTTGCCATGTTTGATCGATATTATGGAGTTAATTCGGAAAAAGTTTGGCGTTGTTGGTGACTGAATTTTCGGTTCGTTTCGGTAGCCAAATGTGATGTACAAAACGGAGCGATTTCTCCTACAAAAAGATGCTTTCAGGAAAAACTGAACATTTGCTATGTAACTGAGAGTCTCCTCATTGAAAACATCCGAAGCTCTTCAAAGGTAAATGATTTTATTTATTTGGTTATCTGGTTTTGAAAATGTTGCGTGCTAAATGCTACTCAAAATGCTAAGCTAGCTTAGCATACTCTTACACAAATTAGTGAATAGCGATGGTTCAAAAGCATATTTTGAAAATCTGAGATGACAGTGTTGTTAAAAAAGGCTAAGTTTTAGAGCAGGCACATTATTTTCATTTATTTGCGATTTTCAGAAATCGTTAGCACGTTACATTATGCTAATGAGCTTGAGGCTATAACTTTGTATACAGGTTTTTTTCATAGCCAAAGGTGAACAAACGGAGCGATTTGTCCTACACAAATAATATTTTTTGAAAAACTGAACATTTGCTATCTAACTGAGAGTCTCCTCATTGAAAACATCTGAAGTTCTTCAAAAGGTAAATGATTTTATTTGAATTATTTTCTTGTTTTTGTGAAAATGTTGCTGGCTGAATTCTAGGCTTATAGCTATGTTAGCAACCAATACTCTTACACAAATGCTTGTTTAGCTATGGTTGAAAAGCATATTTTGAAAATCTGAGTTAAACAGTGTTGTTGTTAAGAATAGTCTAAGCTTGAGAGCAAATATATTTATTTCATTTCATTTGCGATTTTCATGAATAGTTAACGTTGCGTTATGCTAATGCTTGAGGCTATAAATAGAATCCGGATCCGGGTTGCGCGACGCAACAGGTTAAACTAACCCCCACCACAGGACCAGAGCTGCATTATAAACTAATCAACCTCACCGGACCAGAGCTGCTTTATAAACTAATCAACCCCACCACAGGACCAGAGCTGCTTTATAAACTAATCAACCTCACCACAGGACCATAGCTGCTTGATAAACTAATCAACCTCACCAGAGGACCAGAGCTGCTTTATAAACTAATCAACCCCACCACAGGACCAGACCTTGATAACCAATCAACCCCCACCACATTAAACTAATCAACCCACCACAGGACCAGATCTGCTTGATAAACTAATCAACCCCACCACATTAAACTAATCAACCCCACCACAGGACCAGAGCTGCTTTATAAACTAATCAACCCCACCAAATGACCAGAGCTGCTTGATGTTAATCACACCAACATTAAACTAATCAACCCCCACCACAGGACAAGAGCTGCTTGATAAACGAATCAACCCCACCACATTAAACTAATCAACCCCACCAGAGGACCAGATCTGCTTTGATAAACTAATCAACCCCACCAACATTAAACTAATCAATCCCACCACAGGACAAGAACTGCCCGATAAATCCAATCAACCCCACCACATTAAACTAATCAACCCCACCAGAGGACCAGATCTGCTTGATAAACTAATCAACCCCACCAACATTAAACTAATCAACCCCACCACAGGACAAGAGCTGCGATAAACTAATCAACCCACCAACATTAAACTAATCAACCCCACCAGAGGACCAGATCTGTTGATAAACTAATCAACCCCACCACATTAAACCAATCAACCCCACCAGAGGACCAGAGCTGTGAAAAATCTAATCACCCTCTGTCACGCCTGGTCTTAGTATTTTGTGTTTTAGTTAATTAGTTGGTCAGGCCAGGTGTGACATGGGTTTATTGTTTGTTGTATTCTTAGTGGGTTTTAGTTATTGGGATTGTAGCTGATTAGGGGTGGTATGTTACATAGGTTTGGCTGCCTGGGCGGTTCTCAATCAGAGTCAGAGTGATTCTCGTTGTCTCTGATTGGGAACCGTATTTAGGTAGCCTGGGTTTCACTTTGTATTTCGTGGGTGATTGTTCCTGTCTCTGTGTTAGTGTTCACCAGACAGGCTGTATAGGTTTTCACGTTCCGTTTGTTGTTTTTGTTTTCATGCCACGTTTGTTCATTAATAAACATGAGTAACCACCACGCTGCATTTCGGTCCGAATCTCTTTCGACAAACGAAGAACGTCGTTGCAGAATCACCCACCACACACGGACCGAGCAGCGTGTCAACAGGCAGGAGCAGCCCAAGGGCTGCGTGGGAATTTCTGGACATGGGGAGGAAATCCTTGACGGGAGAGGACCCTGGGCTAAACCAGAGTGTAGCCGCCCAAAGGTGCAGCAGGCGAGAAGAGAAAACAGGAGCAGCCCAAGGAGTACAGTGTGGACTACTCGGCGTGGGAAGAAAAGACTTGGGTGGCCGACCCAGAGGAGAGTGCCAGAGCCCTGGGATTCGCTGGAGCAGTGCGAAGAGGGCTATAGGAGAATGGAGTCGAAAGAAAGACACGGCAGCGCAGAGCGAAGCCCCAAAAATTTCTTGGGGGGCTCAGATTGGGAGTAAGCTGGAGAAGTCAGGAGACAGACCTGGAGCCAACTCTCCTGTTTATCGTGAAAGCGCCAAGGAGAGACCAGAACCGGTGTTGGAGGTGAGCGAAGCAGAGACTGTGAAGGGTTAATGGGAAGTGGAGGAAGAAAGTAATGAGGGGAGTTGCTGGTTTTGGTGCCAGGTACAATATTCGTCCCACGGAGCGTGTCGGGGATTAGTAACACTCCAGTCAGCCTACTAGTCCTGAGGTGCGTGTTAGTCGGCTGGTGAAAATGTGCCAGCCTCACGCACTAGGCCTCCTGTGTCCCCTACCTAGCCTTGCACGTCCCTGTGCCAGTCCCTGCTCTCAGGCTCTCCAGTACACCTTCACGGTCCAACCATCCTGTGCCACCTTCACACACCAGTCCTCCGATGGTAGCTCCCGCACAGGCTTCCTGTGCGTGTCCTCTATCACCACCCTCCACACCCCCAGCCCTCCGGTAGCAGCTCCCCGCACTAGGCTTCCTGTGCGTGTCCTCGGCCCAATACCACCAGTGCCAGCACCACGCATCAGGCCTACAGTGCGCTCGCCTGTTCAGCGCAGCCCAGCGCTTTCTCCCCTCTCCTCGCTGTCTGAGTCTCCCCTCCTGTTCCCAGCGTTCTAGAGCCTTCCTCCTCTACAGCGCTGCCGGAGCCTCCCCTGCCTGTATGGAGCAGCTAGAGCTGCCAGTCTGCATGGAGCAGCCAGAGCTGCCAGATCTGCAGAGCAGCTAGAGCTGCCAGTCTGCATAGAGCAGCTAGAGCTGCCAGTCTGCAGAGCAGCCAGAGCTGTCAGTCTGCTTGGAGCAGCCAGAGTTGCCAGTCTGCATGGAGCAGCCAGAGCTGCCAGTCTGCATGGAGCAGCTAGAGCTGCCAGTCTGCATGGGGCAGCCAGAGCTGTCAGTCTGCTTGGAGCAGCCAGAGTTGCCAGTCTGCATGGAGTGCCAGTCTGCATGGAGTTGCCAGTCTGCATGGAGTTGCCAGTCTGCATGGAGCTGCCAGTCTGCAAGGAGCTGCCAGTCTGCAAGAGCCGTTAGTCTGCAAGGAGCTGCCAGTCTGCAAGGAGCTGCTGAGTCTGCAGGAGCTGCCAAAGCTGTTGTCTGCATGGAACAGTCAGAGCTGTCAGTCTGCAAGCCGCCAGAGCTTTGTCAATCTGCATGGAGCAGCCAGAGCCGCCAGTCAGCATGGAGCAGCCAGAGCCGCCAGTCATCATGGAGCAACCAGAGCTGCCAGTCAGCATGGAGCAGCCAGAGCCGCCAGTCAGCATGGAGCAGCCAGAACCGCCAGTCAGCATGAAGCAGCCAGACTCTTCCAGGATGCCAGTCAGCCAGACTCTTCCAGATCTGCCAGTCAGCCAGACTCTTCAGGATCTGCTATTCAGCCAGACTCTTCCAGATCTGCCAGTCAGCCAGACTCTTCCAGATCTGCCAGTCAGCCAGACTCTTCCAGAATCGCCAGTCAACCAGCCAGGATCCGCCCAGCCAGGATCCGCCAGTCAGCCAGGATCCGCCAGTCAGCCAGGATCTGCCAGATCTGCTAGTCAGCCAGGATCCGCCAGTCGGCCAGGATCCGCCAGTCGGCCAGGATCCGCCAGTCGGCCAGGATCCGCCAGTCGGCCAGGATCCGCCAGTCGGCCAGGATCCGCCAGTCGGCCAGGATCCACCAGTCAGCCAGGATCCACCAGTCAGCCAGGATCCGCCGGATTCAACTGCCTGGCTGGGCTTCTTCTCAGTACTGGGCTTCTTCTCAGTACTGGGCTGCCTCTCAGTGCTGGGCTGCCCCTCAGTCCCGAGCTGCCCCTCAGTCCCGAGCTGCCCCTCAGTTCCGAGCTGCCCCTCAGTTCCGAGCTGCCCCTCAGTCCCGAGCTGCCCCTCAGTCCCGAGCTGCCTCAGTCCCGAGCTGCCCCTCAGTCACGAGCTGCTCCTCTGTTCAGTGGGGTTCTGGGTGAGGACTATTCGGGCCATGGTCGGCGGCGAGGTAGATTATCCCAGGACGCGAAGGGGAAGAACTATGACATTTATGGAGTGGGTCCACGTCCCGAGCCGAACCGCCACCATGGACAAACGCCCACCCGGACCCTCCCTATGGTTTTGAGGTGCGTTCGGGAGTCCGCACCTTAGGGGTTCTGTCACACCTTGGTCTTAGTATTTTGTGTTTTAGTTAATTAGTTGGTCAGGCCAGGTGTGACATGGGTTTATTGTTTGTTGTAATTCTTAGTGAGGTTTTTAGTTATTAGGATCGTAGCTGATTAGGGGTGTGTGTTACATAGGTTTGGCTGCCTGAGGCGGTTCTCAATCAGAGTCAGGTGATTCTCGTTGTCTCCTGATTGGGAACCGTATTTAGGTAGCCTGGGTTTCACTTTGTATTTCGTGGGTGATTGTTCCTGTCTCTGTGTTAGTGTTCACCAGACAGGCTGTATAGGTGTTTCACGTTCCGTTTGTTGTTTTTGTTTTTTCATGTTTAGATGCGTTTGTTCTATTAATAAACATGAGTAACCAACACGCTGCATTTCGGTCTGACTCTCTTTCGACAAACGAAGAACGTCGTTACACCCTCACCACAGGACCAGAGCTGCTTTATAAACTAATCAACCCCACCACAGGACCAGAGCTGCTTGATGAACTAATCAACCCCACCACAGGACCAGAGAACCTGCTGCTTTATAAACTAATCATCCCCACCACATTATCAACCCCACCACAGGAAGCTGCTTGATAAACTAATCAACCCCACCACAGGACCAGAGCTGCTTGATAAACTAATACCACAGAGCTGCTTTATAAACTAATCAACCCCACCACAGGACAGAGCTGCTTGATAAACTAATCAACCCCACCACATTAAACTAATCAACCCCACCACAGGACCAGCTGCTTGATAAACTAATCAACCCACCACAGGACTAGAGCTGCTTGATAAACTAATCAACCCCACCACAGGACCAGAGCTGCTTTATAAACGAATCAACCCCACCAAGGACTAGCTGCTTGATAAACTAATCAACCCCACCACAGGACCAGAGCTGCTTTATAAACTAATCAACTCCACAGGTGGTTTTATTTGCAGTAGTATCAGAGCAAGCGAAGAGCTGACTGGTTGGCAGTAGGATTGTTTTAATGCCCTAAGTGTACAATACATTGATTTGGTTCATTTCTTCCCTCTCTTGATTACCTCTGTGATGCATGTGCAGTGCACACTAAGGCGTTTGGCCCGTTTCAGAGCAAACAAATCATTTATGATGTGGGCATTTACTGCCTAGCCATTTGTACTGCTCAGCTCTACTCAACCTGCTGCATATCTAGTCTGGAGTGAGGAAGGGAGGATGAAGAGGAGGAGGAAGGGGGAGGAGGAGGGAGAGAGGGGAGAGGAGGGGAGGAGGACAAAGGAGGAAGAGAAGGAAGGGAGGAGGAGGGAAAGGGAGGAAGAAGGAAGGAAGGAAGGAAGGAGGAAGGAAGGAAGGAATGAAGGAAGGAATGAAGGAAGGAAGGAAGGAAGGAAGGAAGGAAGGAAGGAAGGAAGGAAGGAAGGAAGGAAGGAAGGAAGGAAGGAAGGAAGGAAGGAAGGAAGGAAGGATTTTTACTAACAAAACGACACTACATGTTATAGCTGGGACCCTTTGGGTGACAAATCAGAGAAATATTTTCTAAAATAAAGTGAATATTTAATCGTTATTTGTGAATGTATGAAACCTGTGCCGGTGGAGAAATATGTGGGGCATCGTCCTCAAACAATCGCATGACATGTTTTCGGTGTACTAGCTGCTGTAAATCAGACAGTGCTGTTAGAAGAACAATAATTTAAACTTGCAGCTGATATAAGACACATATATACCTACATGTAATATTTATGATTATTTATTTGAATTACGCGCCCTCCAGTCTCACCGGAAGTTGTCCCGCTAGCGGGATGCCTATTTAAGAACAATTTATTATTGTATAGGCAAAGACAGTCGCACACATTTAAAATACAACCATATACAAATTAAAAAACAACAGTGTTTCATTTTCCTGAAGGTCATGTTGCTTTGTTCTTCGGTAATAGGAGATGGATCATGACTCTGTGTAATACTGTGATCATTACTCTGTATAATACTGTGATCATGATCCTGTGTAATACTGTGATCATGACTCTGTATAATACTGTGATCCTGACTCTGTGATCATGCATGATACTGTGATCATGACTCTGTGTAATACTGTGATCATGTAATACTGTGATCATGACCTGTGTAATACTGTGATCATTACTCTGTGTAATACTTTGATCATTACTCTGTGTAATACTGTGATCATGACTCTGTGTAATACTGTGATCATGACTCTGTGATCATGACTCTGTGTAATACTGTGATCATGACTCTGTGATCATGACTCTGTGTAATACTGTGATACTCTGTGACTGTGATCATTACTCTGTGTAATACTGTGATCATGACTCTGTGTAATACTGTGATCATTACTATGTGTAATACTGTGATCATTACTCTGTGTAATACTGTGATCATGACTGTGTAATACTGTGATCATTATGACCCTGTATACTGTGATCATTACTCTGTGTAATACTGTGATCATGACTGTATAGTACTGTGAATGATGGACCCTGTATAACACTGTGATCGTGACTGTGCAATATGGTGCTTTTGCAAATTCATTTTGCACTTGGGGACTGTGAAGAGACCCCTGGTGGTAAGTTTTGTAGGGTATGTATGGGTGTCTGAGCTGAATGTCATTTGGCTACGCATTCATTATGGATTAATCATTACAGCAAATAATATCATAGAAACTAGAAGAGAAGCACTTCATATTTGGTAATCCCTCAACCAGGAAAGACTGGCCTGGTGTTGTTGATGTTAGTTCTGTGCGTGCAGTTAAGGTGCGGCGTGCAGCTTTGTTTTGATCCAGCTGCAGCCTTGATAGGTCTTTCTTTACTGCACCTGACCCTATTAACAGACAGTAATCAAGGTGGGAGAAGAACAGGTCCACCTGAACAACTCGTACAGATGATTATTGTGTCAAAAACACATAACATATTTTAATAACAGACAGACCCCATTCCCATCTTCACAACAATTTAGTCAATATGACTTGACAAATGATAATTGACCATCCAATGTTCTTACAAGGAGTTCAGCTTCCTCAACTTGCTCAATGGTCCCACCCTTTAGTTGATGTTTAGTTTTCAACCAAATACTTTTAATTGTAGATGTATTTAACTATCTGTAACTCGTTGTTTTCCAGTGAGGTCAGTGGCTTTGGGTGCTGACATGTAGAGCGTGGAACCATCCACGTCCATAAAGTCACTCTAGCTTTGTGTAAGACCAATCATTTGTAAAAAACAAATATATAAAAAAAATAGAGAAGCGTAATGGCCTAAGGACTCTGCCCTGAGGGACACCACACTGTACCTGTATCTGATGTTAAATAAGCTTCTATTGAAGAACACTCTCTGGGTTCTACGTCACTCATTAAGTGTATTGGGTAATATGACAACTCTGGTAAATTTCCCTTAACTAGTGAAGACAGGATGAACCATTCCACGGTGTGGTTGGATGTATTAGAGGACCCTGTAACTCTACCACACAGGAAATGGGATATTTCCTTTGGTGCTTTCTGAACGCTTTGGACATAGAGTCACAAGGGGTAGAAGGGACATAGGGAAAGTCAGAGAGGAGAGAGGAACAAGGGTAGAGAGGAGAGGACAGAGAGGAGAGGACCAGGAGGTGTAGGCAGGGGAAAGATCACCGGAGAGGAGAGGAGGAACAGAGAGGACCGGAAAGGATAGGATCGGAGGACCAGAGAGGAGAGGACCCAGAGAGGAGAGGACCAGAGAGGACCAGAGAGGAGAGGCCCGAAATGGAGAGGAGGAGAGGACCAGAGAGGAGAGGACCGGAAGGAGAGGACCGGAGAGGATGAGGACCGGAGAGGAGAGGATCGGAGGACCCGGAGAGAGGAGAGGATCAGAGAGGAGAGGACCGGAGAGGAGGAGGACTAGAGGATAGGACCGGAGAGGAGAGGACCGAGAGGAGGACCAGAGAGGAGAGGACCAGGACAGAGAGAAGAAGGTCGGAGAGGGAGAGGACCGGAGGGAGAGGACCAGAGAGGAGAGGGAGAGGACCGGAGAGGAGGAGAGGACCAGAGAGACCAGAGAGGAGAGGACCAGACCAGAGGAGGACCGGAGAGGACCAGACCAGAGAGGAGAGGACCAGAGAGGAGAGGACCGGAGAGGAGAGGACAGGACCAGAGAGGACTAGGAGGATAGGACCAGAGAGGAGAGGACCGGACCGGAGAGGAGAGGACCGGAGGACCAGAGAGGAGAGGACCAGAACAGAAGAAGGTCGGAGAGGACCAGAGAGGAGAGGACCGGAGGAGGAGAGGAGAGGACCGGAGAGGAGAGGACCGGAGAGGAGAGGACCGGAGAGGAGAGGACCGAGAGGAGAGGAGAGGAGAGGAGAGGAACAGAGAGAAGAAGGTCGGAGAGGACCAGAGAGAGAGAAAGGACCAGAGAGGAGAGGACCGGAGAGGAGAGGATAGGACCGGACCGGAGAGGAGAGGGAGAGGACCAGAGAGGAGAGGAAGAGAGGACCGGAGAGAGGAGAGGACCGGAGAGGAGAGGATCGGAGAGGACCAGAGAGAGGACCAGGAGAGGACCAGACCAGAGGGAGAGGAGAAATGGAGCAGAGACCAGGAGAGGACCAGAGAAGAGAGGACCGGAGAGGAGAGGCCCGGAGAGGAGAGAACAGGAGAAATGGAGCAGAGAGGAGAGGACCAGAGAGGAGAGGACCCAGGAGAGTAGAGGACCAGAGAGGGAGACGGCCAGAGAGGAGAGGATCAGAGAGGACCAGAGAGGAGAGGACCAGAGAGGAGAGGAGGGGGAGAGGATCAGAGGAGAGGACCAGGAGGTGGAGCAGAGAGGAGAGGACCGGAGAGGATAGGACCAGAGAGGATAGGACCAGAGAGGAGAGGACAGGAGAGGAGAGGACCAGAGAGGAGAGGACCAGAGAGGAGAGGACCAGAGAGAAGAGGACCAGAGAGGAAGGACCGGAGAGGAGAGGAGAAAGGGAGCAGAGAGGAACAGCGAGGAGTAGAGAGGCATCTCAGCCACACAAGACTTTTACAGCCCAATGTGTTTTATGTTGATACCTCTGAGCACAGGTCGCTATCGGACCTATTTGGAAGAACAAATGTACATATCAATAATAAAATGTTAAGACATTGCTAGCAGAATAACAGAATAGGATTAGTACATTCTACTAGTGAAGTCAGTCAGTTGACCGCTGACAGAGGTTAGCATCTGGTCACGTGATAGAGAAGCATTAGGACAGAAGCCCAGAGGAGTGGACCCCTGGGACACAGGAGATAAGAGAGGAGACAGACTGACACATGGCTGAGGGAGGTGAGGTGGAAGAGAGGGAGGTCAGAGAGAGAAAGAGACAGAGAGAGAGAGAGAGAGAGAGAGAGAGAGAGAGAGAGAGAGAGAGAGAGAGAGTGATGGGAAGAGAGGGCTGGAGGAGAGGTAAGCGCAAGGAGATCTCGGTTGCTCTCCAGAGACTTTCCAAAGGAGAGGAGGAAGGAGGAGTAGCAGAATAACAGAGTAGGATTAGTATATTCTACCTCTGTTACCTTCTGCTTCCTACCTTCTGCTCCGTAACCTTCTGCTCCGTTACCTTCTGCTCCCTTACTTTCTGCTTTCCTACCTGCAGATTCATTAGCTTCTGCTCCGTTACCTTCTGATCCATGACCTTCTGCTCCATTACCCTCTGCGTTGTTACCTTCTGCTCTGTTACCTTCTGTTCTGTTACCTTCTACTCTGTTAACTTCTGCTCCATTACCTTTTGCTTCATTACCTTCTGCTCTGTTACCTTCTTTGCTTTGCTCCGTTACCTTCTGCCCCCTTACCTTATGCTTCCTACCTGCAGATTCTAGCTTCTGCCGTAACTTCTGATCCATGACCTTCTGCTCCTTACTTTCTACCTTTCTCTGTTACCTTCTGCTACTCTGTTATCTTCTGCTCCATTACCTTCTGCTCCATTACCTGTTACCTTTGTTCCATTGTAACCTTCTGCTCTTCTGCTCCAACCTTCTGTTCCTTCTTTTGCTCTGTTACCTTCTGCTCTGTTACATTCTGCTCCATTACCTTCTGCACTGTTGCCTTCTGCTCCATTACCTTCTGCTCCGTTACCTTCTGCTCTGTTAGTTTCTGCTCTGTTACCTTCTGCTCCATTACCTTCTGCTCCATTACCTTCTGCTCTGTTACCTTCTGCTCAGTAACCTTCTGCTCTGTTAACTTCTGCTACGTTACCTTCTGCTCCATCTCCTTCTGCTCTGTTAACTTCTGCTCCGTTACCTTCTGCTCCGTTACCTTCTGCTCTGTTACCTTCTGCTCTGTTACCTTATGATTCGTTACCTGCTTTGTTACCTACTGCTCCATTACCTTCTGCTTTGTTACCTTCTGATCCGTTACCTTCTGCTCCATTACCTTCTGCGTTGTTAACTTCTGCTCTTTTACCTTCTGCTCCGTTACCTTCTTCTCTGTTACCTTCTGATCCATTACTTTCTGCTTTGTTACCTTCTGCTCTGTGACCTTCTGCTTCATTACCTTCTGCTCTGTTACCTTCTGCTCTGTTACCTTATGATTCGTTACCTGCTTTGTTACCTACTGCTCCATTACCTTCTGCTTCGTTACCTTCTGCTTTGTTACCTTCTGCTCTGTTACCTGGTACTCCATTTTTTTTATTTTTTTTTTTCACCTTTATTTAACCAGGTAGGCTAGTTGAGAACAAGTTCTAATTTGCAACTGCGACCTGGCCAAGATAAAGCTTAGCAGTGTGAACAGACAACACAGAGTTACACATGGAGTAAACAATTAACAAGTCAATAACACAGTACAAAAAAAGGCGAGTCTATATACATTGTGTGCAAAAGGCATGAGGAGGTAGGCGAATAATTACAATTTTGCAGATTAGCACTGGAGTGATAAATGATCAGATGGTCATGTACAGGTAGAGATACTGGTGTGCAAAAGAGCAGAAAAGTAAATAAATAAAAACAGTGTGGGGATGAGGTAGGTGAAAATGGGTGGGCTATTTACCAATAGACTATGTACAGCTGCAGCGATCGGTTAGCTGCTCAGATAGCACATGTGTGAAGTTGGTGAGGGAGATAAAAGTCTCCAACTTCAGGGATTTTTGCAATTCGTTCCAGTCACAGGCAGCAGAGTACTGGAATGAAAGGCGGCCAAATGAGGTGTTGGCTTTAGGGATGATCAGTGAGATACACCTGCTGGAGCGCATGCTACGGATGGGTGTTGCCATCGTGACCAGTGAACTGAGATAAGGCGGAGCTTTACCTAGCATGGACTTGTAGATGACCTGGAGCCAGTGGGTCTGGCGACGAATATGTAGCGAGGGCCAGCCGACTAGAGCATACAAGTCGCAGTGGTGGGTGGTATAAGGTGACAAAACGGATGGCACTGTGATAAACTGCATCCAGTTTGCTGAGTAGAGTGTTGGAGGCAAATTTGTAGATGACATCGCCGAAGTCGAGGATCGGTAGGATAGTCAGTTTTACTAGGGTAAGTTTGGCGGCGTGAGTGAAGGAGGCTTTGTTGCGGAATAGAAAGCCGACTCTTGATTTGATTTTCGATTGGAGATGTTTGATATGAGTCTGGAAGGAGAGTTTACAGTCTAGCCAGACACCTAGGTACTTATAGGTGTCCACATATTCAAGGTCGGAACCGTCCAGGGTGGTGATGCTCGTCGGGCATGCGGGTGCAGGCAGCGATCGGTTGAAAAGCATGCATTTGGTTTTACTAGCGTTTAAGAGCAGTTGGAGGCCACGGAAGGAGTGTTGTATGGCATTGAAGCTCGTTTGGAGGTTAGATAGCACAGTGTCCAAGGACGGGCCGGAAGTATATAGAATGGTGTCGTCTGATCTGTTACCTTCTGATCCATTACCTTCTTCTGTTACCTTCGTTACCTTCTGCTCTGTTACCTTCTGATCCATTACCTTCTGCTCTGTTACCTTCTGCTCTGTTACCTGGTGCTCCATTACCTTCTGCTCTGTTACCTTCTGCTCTGTTACCTTCTGCTTTGTTACCTTCTGCTTTACCTTCTGCTTCATTACCTTCTGCTTTGTTACCTTCTGCTTCTTTACATTCTGTTTAGCGCAGAGATGTAGTACAAAATGTGTCTAAAATGTTCAGATAATAGATGACTTTGTCCTCGTTTTGTGTTCTAAGGCCTTTTAATCCTGTTTTTATTGCAGAACACAAAGGCCCGTCAGCAGTTGGAACTACTCTACAAGTTCAGTGACCAAACATCCAGGGAGCAGCCTGGGCAGCCAGCCTCTGAATATGAGGACTCTAATCCCACAACGTTACATCTGGCTCTGAACTGAAGCACATTGAAACTAACCCAACTCTAGTATTGCTTTAGGAAGTACTGCATGTATATTTATAGAAGGGGAAATATGGTTTATCCAAAACAGTCATATAACAGTATCTGACTTATATCATTACATTAACAGGGTAAACAGTGGTAGTATGACCATACAAGATGTGCCCTAATGAAAGTTGAAATACAAAATGCTGAAAAACAGAAACCTGTAACCCTCGTTTGGGACCTGTTGTATGGCGTGTGTATGTAGTGTGACAACTGAACTTAATAGTTTTATATGCATCATACATTTGTTTTAACCTTAATTTAACAAGGCAAGATCTTGTGGAGCGCATTCGTCCTCAACATCATAGAATCTCTGGTGATTCAACACGTCACCATTACAGAGAACTGTCTGTCTGTCTGTCTGTCTGTCTGTCTGTCTGTCTGTCTGTCTGTCTGTCTGTCTGTCTGTCTGTCTGTCTGTCTGTCTGTCTGTCTGTCTGTCTGTCTGTCTGTCTGTCTGTCTGTCTGTCTGTCTGTCTGTCTGGGTGGGTGGGTGGGTGGGTATGGCATCCAATCCAATGGCCAGATGGTGTATGAAATAAAGGGTCGCTGTCACCTAATCCAAAATTATATCAACCAGATAGGGTTCTACTCCCTGTCACCTCCTCCAATATTATATCGACCACAGAGGGTTCTAGTCCCTGACACCTCCTAAAATATTATATCAACCAGATAGGATGTTGAGTCACTGTGATATTCATAATAAGTGTTTTTGACTCGGTGAGACGTTGTGGCGAGAAAGCTTTCTCCCTCTGATTTATGAGACAGCCGATCCGGAACCATCTGACATGGTTGATTAGGTCTTGCTCTTGAGGAAGACAAAAAAAAAAAGAAAAGCTTAATTGTAATTGCCCACATTTACACTGATTGTACAAAATATTAAAAACACCTGCTCTTTCCATGACATAGACTGACCAGGTGAATCCAGGTGAAAGATATGATTCCTTACTGATGTCACTTGTTAAATCCACTTCAGCCAGTGTATATGAATTGGAGGAGACGGGTTGAAGAAAGAGGTGTAAACCTTGAGGCAATAGAGACATGGATTGTTTATGTTTGCCCTCCAGAGGGTGAATGGTGAAGATAAAATATTTAAGTGCTCCGTAAACGGTGTATGGTAGTAGGATCCAGGCACACCGGTTTGAATGTGTCAAGAACTGCAACGCTGCTGGGTTTTTCATGCTCAATAGTTTCCTGTGTGTATCAAGAACTCTCCAACACCCTAAGGACATCCAGCCAACTGCTGGAAGCATTGGACATCTTGTAGAGTCCGTGCCCTGACCAACTGAGGCTGTTCTGAGGGATTAAGGGGGTGAAACTTGAGTTTCAAGATTAGCAAAGTGTTCCCAATGTTTTGTATAGTCAGTGTAGATTATTTTATCACCATCACTCTGGTGTTTATTTTTTTATTAGATTTTTATTTTGAACTAAAGCAACTGTAGCTATATTTACCTATCACAGTTTGATTAGGTATCAGGGTTAGCTCCAGTTTTCCTAAACCTGACCCAGGTTGATTAGGTATCTGGGTTAGCTCCAGTTTTCCTAATCCTGACCCAGTTTGATTAGGTATCTGGGTTAGCTCCAGTTGTCCTAAACCTGACCCAGTTTGATTAGGTATCAGGGTTAGCTCCAGTTTTCCTAAACCTGACCCAGGTTGATTAGGTATCAGGGTTAGCTCCAGTTGTCCTAAACCTGACCCAGGTTGATTAGGTATCTGGGTTAGCTCCAGTTTTCCTAAACCTGACCCAGTTTGATTAGGTATCTGGGTTAGCTCCAGTTGTCCTAAACCTGACCCAGTTTGATTAGGTATCTGGGTTAGCTCCAGTTTTCCTAAAGATGACCCAGGTTGATTAGGTATCTGGGTTAGCTCCAGTAGTCCTAAACCTGACCCAGGTTGATTAGGTATCTGGGTTAGCTCCAGTTGTCCTAAACCTGACCCAGTTTGATTAGGTATCTGGGTTAGCTCCAGTTTTCCTAAAGATGACCCAGGTTGATTAGGTATCAGGGTTAGCTCCAGTTTTCCTAAAGACAGTTTGGAGATGAAAGGTGAAGTCAGTTAGTGGCAGAGGATGGTCAGGTCCAGCTGCTCTGTGCCTCATTACATGCACCACTAAATACATTACTGTAATACATTACCTCCATCGTCTCTATGACAACTGGCCCCACCCTCTTTTGAGAGGCTTCTCTTTCCTCTCTGACGACTCAAACTACATTTTTTCTCTGATTTATCGTTTGCTAAACACTGCTTCCAGAAAGTATTCATACCCCTTGACTTATTCCACATTCCACAAAATTGTCCCCCCCCTCACCCATCTATACAGAATGATAATGACAACCCCCCCTCACCCATCTATACACAATGATAATGACAACCCCCCATCACCCATCTATACACAATGATAATGACAACCCCCCATCACCCATCTATACAGAATGATAATGACAACCCCCCTCACACATCTATACACAATGATAATGACAACCCCCTCACCAATCTATACACAATGATAATGACAACCCCCATCACCCATCTATACAGAATGATAATGACAACCCCCCTCACACATCTATACACAATGATAATGACAACCCCCCTCACCCATCTATACACAATGATAATGACAACCCCCTCACCCATCTATACACAATGATAATGACAACCCCCCATCACCCATCTATACAGAATGATAATGACAACCCCCCTCACCAATCTATACAGAATGATAATGACAACCCCCTCACCCATCTATACACAATGATAATGACAACCCCGCCTCACCCATCTATACACAATGATAATGACAACCCCCCTCACCCATCTATACACAATGATAATGACAACCCCCCCTCACCCATCTATACAGAATGATAATGACAACCCCCCTCACCAATCTATACAGAATGATAATGACAACCCCCCCTCACCCATCTATACACAATGATAATGACAACCCCGCCTCACCCATCTATACACAATGATAATGACAACCCCCCCTCACCCATCTATACACAATGATAATGACAACCCCCGCCTCACCCATCTATACAGAATGATAATGACAACCCCGCCTCACCCATCTATACACAATGATAATGACACCCCCCTCACCCATCTATACAGAATGATAATGACAACCCCCCTCACCCATCTATAGACAATGATAATGACAACCCCCCTCACCCATCTATACACAATGATAATGACAACCCCCCTCACCCATCTATACACAATGATAATGACAACCCCCCTCACCCATCTATACACAATGATAATGACAACCCCCTCACCCATCTATACACAATGATAATGACAACCCCCCTCACCCATCTATACACAATGATAATGACAACCCCCTCACCCATCTATACACAATGATAATGACAACCCCCGTCACCCATCTATACACAATGATAATGACAACCCCCTCACCCATCAATACACAATGATAATGACAACCCCCCTCACCCATCTATACACAATGATAATGACAACCCCCCTCACCCATCTATACACAATGATAATGACAACCCCCTCACCCATCTATAGACAATGATAATGACAACCCCCTCACCCATCTATACACAATGATAATGACAACCCCCCCATCACCCATCTATACACAATGATAATGACAAAGTGAAAATGTTTTTAGGAATGTTTTATCGTTTATTGAAAATGAAATACAGAAATATCTCATTTACATAATTATTCACACCCCTGAGTCAATACTTTGTAGACCCTTTTGCAGCTTTGGGTCGTCTTGGAAATGTCTGAGTCAGCTTTATACATCTGGATTTGTGGATTTTCTCCCATTCTTCCTTGCAGATTCCCCCAACTCTGTTAAACTAAATTGGGAGTGGTGGTGAACAGAAACCTTAAAGTCTTTGCACAGATTTTCTATTTAATTCAAGTCTGGGTTTTTGCTGGGCCACTAAAGGACTTTCATAGTCTTGTCCTGTAGCCATTCCAGCTCTGGCTGTATTCTTTGGGTCATTGTCTTGGAACTTAAATCTCCACAGTCTAAAGTCACCCTGAAGCAGGTTTTCATCAAGGATTTGCCATCTATTGTTCCCACTATCCTTGCCAGTCTCTCAGTCCCTGCTACTGAACAGCATCCCCATAGCATGATGGAGCCACCACCATGCTTCACCGTAGGTATGATGTGAGATGGGTGATGAGCTATGTTTTTCTTCAGACATAGCGCTTTGCTTTCAGGCCAAAGAGTTTCATTTTTTTCATCTCATCAGACCACAGTCTTTGACGTGTATTTTTGCAAACTCCAGATGTGCCGTCATGGGAGGGACTGAGGGGCTTCTGTCTGGCTACTCTCCGATAAAGCCCAGATTGGTGAAGTGCTGTAGAGACTGTTGTCCTTTTGGCAGGTTCTCCCATCTTAGCCAAGGAACTCTGTAGTTATGTCAGAGTGGTCATTGGGTTCGAGGTCACCTTACTGATCAAGGTCCTTCTTGCCCAGTTGCTCAGTTTGGTTGGACGTCAAGCTCTAGGCAGGAAAGTCTGGAAATGTCCATATTTTTGTCAATTTCCCAATGATGGAGACCCCTGTGCTCTTGGAAACGTTCAACTCTCTAGACCCTTCCACAGATACATATATATGCCTCATCACAATTCTATCATGGAGAACTACGGATAGTTCCTTGGACGGACATGCACTGTCAACTGTTGGACCTTATATAGAGAGGTGTGTTTCTTTCTAAATCATGTACAAACAATTTAATTGGCCACAGCTGGACTCCAATCAAGTTGTAGTGACATCTCATGGATGATCAAAGGATAATGGGATGAAGGGATAATAATAAAGGATAATGGTATAATAAAGGATAATGGGATGAAGGGATATTAATAAAGGATAATGGGACAATAATAAAGGATAATAAAGGATAATGGGATGATGGGAGGGATGGGATAATAAAAGGATAATGGGATAATAATAAAGGATAATGGGATGAAGTGATAATAATAATAAAGGATAAATGGGATAATGAAGGGATAATAATAAAGGATAATGGGATGAAGGGATAATAATAAAGGATAATGGGATAATGGGAGAATAATAAAGGATAATGGGATAATGGGAGAATAATAAAGGATAATGGGATAATGGGAGAATAATAAAGGATAATGGGATGATGGGAGAATAATAAAGAAACCGTGGATTGATGGCAGCATTTGCGTGAAACTGAAAGCGCGAACCCCTGCTTTCACTCAGGGCAAGGTGACTGGTAACATGACTGAATAAAAACAGTGCAGCTATTCCCTCCGCAAGGCTATCAAACAAGCTAAGCGTCAGTATAGAGACAAAGTAGAATCTCAATTCACGGACAGGATGTCTTGCTCAGACACAAGAGGTATGTGCCTGCAGGGTCTACAGTCAATCACGGACTACAAGAAGAAATCCAGCCCAGTCACTAAGGTAACCAGGATGTCTTGCTCCCAGGTCAGACTAAATAACAATTTTTTGCCCGCTTTGCCTAAATCTGGACAAGAGGAATACAGTGCCACTGCATTTAACACCGGCGTCATGCAACCCGGAAACATGCGGTCTCTCCTACATCTCCACCCCGCTGATCCTCAACACTGGGGCCCCACAAGGGTGCGTTCTGAGCCCTCTCCTGTACTCCCTGTCCACGCACGCCTCCAACTCAATCATCAAGTTTGAGGACGACACAACAGTGGTAGGCTTGATTACCAACAGCGACGAGACGGCCTACAGGGAGGAGGTGAGGGCCCTCGGAGTGTGGTGTCAGGAAAATAACCTCACACTCAACGTCAACAAAACTAAGGAGATGATTGTGGACTTCAGGAAACAGCAGAGGGGAACACCCCCTATCCACATCGATGGAACAGTAGTAGAGAGGGTAGTAAGTTTTAAGTTCCTCGGCATACACATCACAGACAAACTGAATTGGTCCACTCACACAGACAGCATCGTGAAGAAGGCGACAAGGTACAAAGCGCCTGAACAGGCAGTTCAACCTCAAGACTGGCTGAAGTAAAATTAAAAAAAATCAAAACAGCATTGTCACCAAAAGCACTCACAAACTTCTACAGATGCACAATCGAGAGCATCCTGGCGGGTGTATCACCGCCTGGTAAGGCAACTGCTCCGCCCACAACCGTAAGGCTCTCCAGAGGGTAGTGAGGTCTGCACAACGCATCACCGGGGGCAAACTACCTGCCCTTCAGGACACCTACACCACCTGATGTTACAGGGACAACAACCACCCGAGCCACTGCCTGTTCACCCCGCTATCATCCAGAAGGCGAGGTCAGTACAGGTGCATCAAAGCTTGGGCCGAGAGCCTGAAAAACAGCTTCTATCTCAAGGCCATCAGACTGTTAAACAGCAACCACTAACATTGAGTGGCTGCTGCCAACACACTGACTCAACTCCAGCCACTTTAATAATGGGAATTGATGGGAAATTATGTAAAATATATCACTAGCCACTTTAAACAATGCTACCTAATATAATGTTTACATACCCTACATTATTCATATCATATGTATACATATATACTGTACTCTATATCATCTACTGCATCCTTATGTAATACATGTATCACTAGCCACTTTAACTATGCCACTTTGTTTACATACTCATCTCATATGTATATACTGTACTCGATACCATCTACTGTATCTTGCCTATGCTGCTCTGCACCATCACTCATTCATATCTTTATGTACATATTCTTTATCCCCTTACACTGTGTATAAGACAGTAGTTTAGGAATTGTTAGTTAGATTACTTGTTGGTTATTACTGCATTGTCGGAACTAGAAGCACAAGCATTTCGCTACACTCGCATTAACATCTGCTAACCATGTGTATGTGATAAATACATTTGATTTGATTTGAATTTTTTTTTTCCGTAACACAATGAAATGTGAAATGAGTCAAGGGATATGAATACGGTCAGATTGCCATTATTGAAGTCATTTGTGGCAAAATGAGGGATGTTGTACAAAAACAAAGTCCTCAGTGATTGGATCATCTCTAACCAATCAGAGTATCAAAGCCAATAACATATTTTCTAAATGTCGCTTTACCCACAAGTGTTCTGACTCTGGCCCAAACCATCAGTGTCTGGAACCAATCAGAAATCTTAGGGGAGGTACTCAGATACAGACTACTAACGGAGAAGAAACTAATGTCCTTGGCAAAGCGTTTCTGGCCCAGAGCCAAAGGAGTTTGGGAAGGCAGGCGACATCAACACCACATCTCGTCTGGCCAAACCACAAGTCTAACAGTCTGGACCATAGACATAATACAGTGGAGGCTGCTGAGGGGAGGACGGCTCATAATAATGGCTGGAACGGAGTCAATGGAACTGTACCGAACCTGGTTTGCATGTGGCTGATACTATTCCATTTGTATTTGTTTTATTATGGATCCCCATTAGTTCCTGCCAAAGTAGCAGCTATTCTTCCTGGAGTCTGGCACAATTAAGACAATTACACGATTTAAAAAAACATTACAATACATTCATTACAGAATTCACAACAGACAAGTGTGAGCCCTCAGGCCCATACTCCACTAACGCATATCTGCATTACAACACAGCATCCGTGTGTACATGTGTGTATAGTGTGTATAGTGTGCATGTTTTCATGTGTGTGCATGCATGTGTCTGTGCCTAGGGTTTGGGTTGCAGGAAGGCCATTGACTCCATTCCAACCATGGCTCCTCGTCCTCCTCCTCCTCGTCCTCCTCCTCCTCGTCCTCCTCCTCCTTGTCCGCCTCCTCCTTGTCCTCCTCCTCCTTGTCCTCGTCCGCCTCCTCCTCGTCCTCTTCCTCCTCCTCTTCCTCCTCCTCCTCCGCCTCCTCGTCGTCCTCCTCCTCCTCCGCCTCCTCCTCCTCCTCCTCGTCCGCCTCCTCCTCGTCTTCCTCCCCCTCATCCGCCTCCTACTCCTCGTCCGCCTCCTCCTCGTCCGCCTCCTCCTCGTCTTCCTCCTCCTCGGCCACCTCCTCCTCCTCCTCGTCCGCCTCCTCCTCATCCTCCGCCTCCTCCTCCTCCTCCTCCTCCGCCTCCTCCTCGTCCGCCTCTTCCTCGTCTTCCTCCTCCTCGTCCGCCTCCTCCTCCTCCTCGTCCGCCTCCTCCTCCTCCTCGTCCTCCTCCTCGTCCGTCTCCTCGTCCGCCTCCTCGTCCACCTCGTCCGCCTCCTCCTTGTCCTCCTCGTCCTCCTCTTCCAACTCCTCGTCGTCCGCCTCCTCCTCGTCCTCCTCCTCCTCTTCCACCTCCTCGTTGTCCGCCTCCTCCTCCTCCTCGTCCGCCTCCTCCTCCTCCCCGTCCTTCTCCTCCTCCTCCTCGTCCTTCTCCTCCTCCTCCTCGTTCCTCAGTCCGCCCTCCTCCTCGTCGGAGCTCAGCAGCCTCAACTAGGAGACTGCAGTTTGTTGTGCAGAGAGCAGAAGAAGTGCCAGGCAAAGACAATAGGAGACAGCAGTTTGTTGTGACAGAGAGTAGAAGAAGAAGACAATAGGAGACAGCCAGACAAAGACAATAGGAGACAGCAGTTTGTTGTGACAGAGAGTAGAAGAAGTGCCAGACAAAGACAATAGGAGACAGCAGTTTGTTGTGACAGAGAGTAGAGCAGAGGAGACAATGACTGCTGTATCTGCATCTCAGATGGCAGCCTTTGGTTTTCTAGTGTATTACGTTTAACCGGGTCTTGTCAAAAGTAGTGCACTAAAAAAGGAAATGGGTGGCAATTAGGACTGTAACTACTGCAGCCTGTACACCACAAACATCTGTTGTAGAACTGCAGCCTGTACACCACAAACATCTGTTGTAGAACTGCAGCCTGTACACCACAAACATATGTTGTAGAACTCTCTCTCGGCGGACGTGAGCCCTAGGACCATGCCCCAGGACTACCTGACATGATGACTCATTGCTGTCCCCAGTCCACCTGGCCGTGCTGCTGCTCCAGTTTCAACTGTTCTGCCTTATTATTATTCGACCATGCTGGTCATTTATGAACATTTGAACATCTATGCCATGTTCTGTTATAATCTTCACCCGGCACAGCCAGAAGAGGACTGGCCACCCCACATATGCTCTCTGTAATTCTCTCTTTCTTTCTCTCTCTCGGAGGACCTGAGCCCTAGGACCATGCCCCAGGAATACCTGACATGATGATTCCTTGCTGTCCCCAGTCCACCTGGCCGTGCTGCTGCTCCAGTTTCAACTGTTCTGCCTTATTATTATTCGACCATGCTGGTGAACATTTGGCCATGTTCTGTTATAATCTCCACCGGCACAGCCAGAAGAGGACTGGCCACCCCACATAGCCTGGTTCCTCTCTAGGTTTCTTCCTAGGTTTTGGCCTTTCTAGGGAGTTTTTCCTAGCCACTGTGCTTCTACACCTGCATCGCTTGCTCTTTGGGGTTTTAGGCTTGGTTTCTGTACAGCACTTTGAGAGTTCAGCTGATGTATGAAGGGCTATATAAATACATTTGATTTTATTTTATTTCATTTGATTAGCTGGAGTACTGTAGGGGTTGATGGCTGTGTGCTGATGATCCTAACTAGAGTACTGTAGGGGTTGATGGCTGGGTGCTGATGTTCCTAACTAGAGTACTGTAGGGGTTGATGGCTGTGCTGCTGAGTACTGATCCTGTGTGGACAGCACCTTTTGCCTCAAAGCATCTGCCAGACGAGTCAAGACAACAGCTACAATTCATCACAGAGGACTGAAAACACCATCGGTAAACAATTGGTTTCTGACTTTACCTGAGCCAATGTTGATGTTTCTAGCTATGGTAGTAAAGATCCTACACTAGGGCTGTAGACTGTGTGGAACTACACTAGCGCTGTAGGCTGTGTGGGACTACACTAGGGCTGGAGGCTGTGTGGAACTACACTAGGGCTGTATTCTGTGTGGAACTACACTTGAGCTGGAGGCTGTGTTGAACTACACTTGAGCTGGAGGCTGTGTTGAACTACACTTGGGCTGGAGGCTGTGCGTAACTACACTAGGGCTGGAGTATGTGTGGAACTACACTAGGACTGGAGGCTCTGTGGAACTACATTAGGGCTGGATGCTTTGTGGAACTATACTATGGCTGGAGGCTGTGTTGAACTACACTTGGGCTGGAGGCTGTGCGTAACTACACTAGGGCTGGAGTATGTGTGGAACTACACTAGGACTGGAGGCTGTGTGGAACTACATTAGGGCTGGATGCTTTGTGGAACTACACTATGGCTGGAGGCTGTGTGGAACTACACTAGGGCTGGAGGCTGTGTGGAACTAGACTAGGGCTGGAGGCTGTGTGTAACTACTCTAGGGCTGGAGGCTGTGTGGAACTACACTAGGACTGGAGGCTGTGTGGAACTACATTAGGGCTGGAGGCTGTGGGGAGGCTGCTGTATGGAACTACACTTGGGCTGGAGGCTGTGTGGAACTACTCTAGGGCTGGAGGCTGTGTGGAACTACTCTAGGGCTGGAGGCTGTATGGAACTACACTTGGGCTGGAGGCTGTGTGGAACTACACTAGGGCTGGAGGCTGTATGGAACTACACTTGGGCTGGAGGCTGTGTGGAACTACTCTAGGGCTGGAGGCTGTGTGGAACTACTCTAGGGCTGGAGGCTGTATGGAACTACACTTGGGCTGGAGGCTGTGCGAACTACACTAGGGCTGGAGGCTGTATGGAACTACACTTGGGCTGGAGGCTGTGTGGAACTACACTAGGGCTGGAGGCTGTGTGGAACTACTCTAGGGCTGGAGGCTGGAACTACACTTGGGCTGGAGGCTGTGGGAAACTACACTAGGGCTGGAGGCTGTGCGAAACTACACTAGGGCTGGAGGCTGTATGGAACTACACTTGGGCTGGAGGCTGTGCGTAACTACACTAGGGCTGTGGAACTACACTAGGGCTGGAGGCTGTGTGGAACTACATTAGGGCTGGAGGCTGTGTGGAACTACATTAGGGCTGGAGGCTGTGGGAAAGTACACTATGGCTGGAGGCTGTGTGGAACTACACTAGGGCTGGAGGCTGTGGAACTACACTATGGCTGGAGGCTGTGTGGAACTACACTAGGGCTGGAGGCTGTGTGGAACTACTCTAGGGCTGGAGGCTGTGTGGAACTACACTAGGGCTGGAGGCTGTGTGGAACAACGCTAGTGCTGGAGGCTGTGTGGAACTACACTAGGAATGGAGGCTGTGTGGAACTACACTAGGGCTGGAGGCTGTGTGGAACTACACTAGGGCTGGAGGCTGTGTGGAGCTAGACTAGGGCTGGAGGCTGTGTGGAACTACATTAGGGCTGGAGGCTGTGTTGAACTACACTAGGGCTGGAGGCTGTGGTACTACATTAGGGCTGGAGGCTGTGTGGAACTACACTAGGGCTGGAGGCTGTGTGGAACTACACTAGGTCTGGAGGCTGTGTGGAACTACACTCGGACTGGAGGCTGTGTGGAACTACACTAGGACTGGAGGCTGTGTGGAACTACACTAGGGCTGGAGGCTGTGTGGAACTACACTAGGGCTGGAGGCTGTGTGGAACTAAACTAGTGCTGGAGACTGTGTGGAACTACACTATGGCTGTAGGCTGTGTGGAACTACACTAGGTTATGTAGGCTGTGTGGAACAACACTGGGGCTGGAGGCTGTGTGGAACTACATTTGGGCTGGAGGCTGTGTGGAACTACATTAGGGCTGGAGGCTGTGTGGAACTACACTAGGGCTGGAGGCTGTGTGGAACTACATTTGGGCTGGAGGCTGTGTGGAACTACACTAGGGCTGGAGGCTGTGTGGAACTACACTATGGCTGGAGGCTGTGTGGAACTACATTAGGGCTGGAGGCTGTGTGGAACTACACTAGGGCTGGAGGCTGTGTTGAACTACATTTGGGCTGGAGGATGCACTTTATCAGTTATATATGGGCGATGCTGAGCAGTGCTCACTGCTTAAGGAGAACTGGAGAGCAGAGAGAGGAGAAGCAGACCTTCATGGGACTGGGGAGGAAGGGAACCAGCAAACTTACAGAAATCCCTTTGATGTCTCCGCATCCAGAACCAGCCACTGGCTG
Source organism: Oncorhynchus masou masou (assembly GCF_036934945.1). Taxonomy (NCBI): domain Eukaryota; kingdom Metazoa; phylum Chordata; class Actinopteri; order Salmoniformes; family Salmonidae; genus Oncorhynchus; species Oncorhynchus masou. Next base: position 112,353 of record NW_027016921.1, read on the forward strand.
TTTACTTACAGTGCTGTGAAAATGCATTTTCCCCCTTTCAGATTTCCTCTATATTTTAATATTTTTCTCACGGAATGTTATCCTATTTTGAACCAGAACCTACAGGACCAGTACAATGTTTGGAAACACCTACTCATTCCAGGGTTTTTCTTTATTTTTCCCATTTTCTACCTTGTAGAATAATAGTGAAGACATCAATGCTTTGAAATAGCACATATGGAATCATGTAGTAACCCTAAACCCTAGTGTTAAACAAATCCAAATGTATTTTATACTTTAAATTCTTTGAAGTAGCCACCCTTTGCCATGATGACAGCTTTGCACACTCTTGTCGTTCTCTCAACCAGCTTCATGAGGTTGTCACCTGGAATGCATTTTAATTAACAGGCGTGCCCTGTTAAAAGTTAATTTGTGGAATTTATTTCCTTCTTAATGTGTTTGAGCCAATCAGCTGAGTTGTGACAAGGTAGGGGTGGTGTAGAGAAGATTCAAAGGCGAGATCAGTACAGGTGCATCAAAGCTGGGACAGAGAGACTGAAAAACAGCTTCTATCTCAAGGCCATCCGACTGTTAAACAGCCACCACTAACACAGAGAGGCTGCTGCCTACATACTAACTAGAAATCATTGGCCACTTTAATAAATGGATCACTGTAACTTTAAAAATGCCACTTTAATAATGATGTTTACATATCTTGCATTACTCATCTCATATGTACTGTATTTAATACCATCTATTGCATCTTGCCTATGATGCTCGGTCATCGCTCATCCATATATTTATATGTACATATTCTTATTCCATCCCTTTACTTAGATGTGTGTGCATTAGGTAGTTGTTGTGGAATTGATAGATTACCTGTTAGATATTACTGCAATGTCAGAACTCGAAGCACAAACATTTGGCTATATTCACATTAAGATCTGCTAACCATGTGTATGTGACCAATACAATTTGATTTGATTTTATTGGAAGTTTCTTCAAGTGAAGTCGCAAAAACCATCCAGTGCTATGATGAAACTGGCTCTCATGAGGACCGCCACAGGAAAGGAAGACCCAGAGTTTACTCTGTTGCAGAGGATAAGTTCATTATACTTGCCACCCTCAGAAATTGCAGCCCAAATAAATTTGAGATTTTTGGTTCCAACCGCCGTGTCTTTGTAAGACGCAGGTGAACGGATTATCTCTGCATGTGTGGTTATCACATGTGGTTATCTGCATGTGTGGTTATCTGCATGTGTGGTTATCACGTGTGGTTATCTGCATGTGTGGTTATCACATGTGGTTATCTGCATGTGTGGTTATCACATGTGGTTATCTGCATGTGTGGTTATCTGCATGTGTGGTTATCTGCATGTGTGGTTATCACATGTGTGGTTATCACATGTGTGGTTATCACATGTGGTTATCTGCATGTGTGGTTATCACATGTGGTTATCTGCATGTGTGGTTATCTGCATGTGTGGTTATCTGCATGTGTGGTTATCACGTGTGGTTATCTGCATGTGTGGTTATCATGTGTGGTTATCTGCATGTGTGGTTATCACATGTGGTTATCTGCATGTGTGGTTATCACATGTGGTTATCTGCATGTGTGGTTATCACATGTGTGGTTATCACATGTGTGGTTATCTGCATGTGGTTATCACATGTGGTTATCTGCATGTGTGGTTATCACATGTGGTTATCTGCATGTGTGGTTATCACATGTGGTTATCTGCATGTGTGGTTATCACATGTGGTTATCACATGTGCATGTGTGGTTATCTGCATGTGCATGTGTGGTTATCACATGTGTGGTTATCACATGTGTGGTTATCACATGTGTGGTTATCTGGTTATCTGCATGTGTGGTTATCACATGTGGTTATCTGCATGTGTGGTTATCACATGTGGTTATCTGCATGTGGTTATAGCATGTGTGGTTATACATGTGTGTTTATCACATGTGTGGTTATCTGCATGTGTGGTTATCACATGTGGTTATCTGCATGTGTGGTTATCTGCATGTGTGGTTATCACATGTGTGGTTATCTGCATGTGTGGTTATCACATGTGGTTATCTGCATGTGTGGTTATCATGTGTTATCACATGTGGTTATCACATGTGTGTTTATCACATGTGTGGTTATCACATGTGTGTTTATCACATGTGTGGTTATCTGCATGTGTGGTTATCACATGTGTGGTTATCTGCATGTGTGGTTATCACATGTGTGGTTATCACATGTGTGGTTATCACATGTGTGGTTATCTGCATGTGTGGTTATCACATGTGGTTATCTGCATGTGTGGTTATCACACGTGTGGTTATCACATGTGTGGTTATCACATGCAGAAGGCCTGTCAAGACTCCAGATGGCACTTTTTGGACAACATGGATGTAAAGGGCGAATTACTTTTCCCACAGGGGCATTGGCTGTTGCATAAATTTGTTTATTGAATAAATTAAATGAGTATAAAATGTTCAAGGTTTTGGTTAAAGAATGTGATTTATATTCAGTGTCAAAATATGCCAAAAATATTAAATCAGAAATGGGAAAAATAGAGCCAGTCGTCATCCTGAAAGGCACCATGACATCATCCTGAAAGGCACCATGACATCATCCTGAAAGGCACCATGACATCACCCTGACATCATCCTGACAGGCACCATGACCATCCTGACCATCATCCTGACAGGCACCATGACATCATCCTGAAAGGCACCATGACATCATCCTGACAGGCACCATGACATCATGAAAGGCACCATCCATCCTGAAAGGCACCATGACATCATCCTGAAAGGCACCATGACATCAAGGCACCATGACATCATCCTGACAGGCACCATCCTGAAAGGCACCATGACATCATCCTGAAAGGCACCATGCACCATGACATCATCATGACATCATCCTGAAAGGCACCATGACAAGGACATCATCCTGAAAGGCACCATGACATCATCCTGAAAGGCACCATGACATCATCATGACATCATCCTGAAAGGCAAAGGCACCATCCTGACAGTCATCCCTGAAAGGCACCATGACATCATCCTGACATCCTGAAAGGCACCATCCTCATCCTGAAAGGCACCATGACATCATCCTGAAACAGGCACCATGACATCATCCTGAAAGGCACCATGACATCATCCTGAAAGGCACCATGACATCATCCTGAAAGGCACCATGACACATCATCCTGAAAGGCACCATCATCCTCATGACATCAAAGGCACCATGACATCAGGCACCATGACATCATCCTGACAGGCACCATGACATCATCCTGAAAGGCACCATGACATCATCCTCCTGAAAGGCACCATGACATCATCCTGAAAGGCACCATGACATCATCCTGAAAGGCACCATGACATCATCCTGAAAGGCACCATGACATCATCCTGAAGGCACCATGACATCATCCTGAAGGCACCATGACATCATCCTGACAGGCACCATGACATCATCCTGACAGGCACCATGACATCATCCTGAAAGGCACCATGACATCATCCTGACATCATCCTGAAAGGCACCAGGCACATCATGCACATCATCCTGAAAGGCACCATGACATCATCCTGAAGCACCATGACATCATCCTGAAAGGCACCATGACATCATCCTGAAAGGCACCATGACATCATCCTGAAAGGCACCTGAGGCACCAGGCACCATGACATCATCCTGAAAGGCACCATGACATCATCCTGAAAGGCACCATGACATCATCCTGAAAGGCACCATGACATCATCCTGAAAGGCACCATGACATCATCCTGAAAGGCACCATGACATCATCCTGAAAGGCACCATGACATCATCCTGACAGGCACCATGACATCATCCTGAAAGGCACCATGACATCATACTGAAAGGCACCATGACATCATCCTGAAAGGCACCATCCTGACATCATCCTGACAGGCACATCATGACATCATCCTGAAAGGCACCATGACACATCATCCTGACAGGCACCATCCTGAAAGGCACCATGACATCATTCTGAAAGGCACCATGACATCATCCTGCACCATGACCTCATCCATCATCATCATGACAGGCACCATGACATCATCCTGACAGGCACCATGACATCATCCATGACATCATCCTGACAGGCACCATGACATCATCCTGAAAGGCACCATGACATCATCCTGAAAGGCATGACATCCATGACATCATCCTGAAAGGCACCATGACATCATTCTGAAAGGCACCATGACATCATCCTGACAGGCACCATGACATCATCCTGACAGGCACCATGAGAAGTCCTTAGAATGACTCATATTCTCCTTAAATCCCTGAGAAGTCCTTGACAGGCCCCAATTCTCCTGGTATTTCACATTAGAGAAGAATGTAAGCACATATTCTTGCTCTGATGCAATAATCGGAAGATAAGTGCATTATACGTATACTGTATATTATATATTAATCATAATATGTGTAGGTGGTTATTGGTTAAAAGAAGCACCAGTGTTTCAGCCGGTGGACTCCGTCAGTGTTCTCGTTTACATTCACATATATTTAGATGAATCCGTTATTTGCTCAAGATCTCCATTCTTACCGAAGTGTTTCTAAAGTAAGTCAACGTCCTCTTATCGTGTACACTTTAATAACAAGCTGAACGTAAATCTAGGATATATATCTGTTGCTGCCACACACAAACCAGCGGACTGTGCTCTGATTCCTTCAGGGCATCAGCCACAGTGATCCATTCCTCTATTCCACAGTCCCTGTAACGTCATGAACCCCAAGCACTTAAGCTAATTGCATTTCGTCCCTCCCAGGTTCCCTCACAGGTCTGCTTCTCATTAGGCTGAGTTGAATCTGACACAGCTCCTCCTGCTGCACCATTTGTTTCTCAGACTAATGAACAGACTACAGGCTTCCAGGGGAAGAGATGGACGCCGTGTTTAGAAACTGGTAACGTGGGACCCCCTTTTCTGGATTAGATTTCTACTCTCCCTCCACATCCTCCTCCTCCGCCTCATCCTCCTCTTCCTCCTCCTTTCCTCTCCCCAGGTTGTAGCTGACTGGTGGATTTAGACATTAAAGTATTGCTTACATCACATTCTACAAAGAATTAATCCCTCCTTGACACTGTCATTCTGTATTTTAAAGCCTAAGAGTAGTCAGGAGGTGAAATGTTGACGGGAGAGGAGGAGAGAGGGACGGGAGAGGAGAGGAGAGAGGGAAGGAGTACTGGAGTAAGCATAACCTCTTACATAACCCATTTTATACTGGCAGAATAAGAATCTGCTGAAAAGATGCTACTGGAAGGAGGACATGTCTATGTGGCATACTTACATCGTCCCCTGCTGTTACCAATCAACACCGTACTGACAACAGAACTGCTGTAGCACCATTACCTCAAGTAAACTCTCAACAAATACTGTACCCCTTACTGCCTCCAGCAATACTATATACCCCTGTCACCACTAAAATGTCAAATGTAGATGTTGCAAAACAAGAGTGTGTACTACAGGGCTTTAGTGCCTGACTGACTGCAGCAGTGTCAGTGGGGGGGGGGGGGGGGGGTTGAGATGCCTAATCTGATTCATTATCACCATTTTTTGAGGCTCTGATAGATTATTGATGGTCTGATTGAGCCACAACATGATGTCACAACGCTAACCTGTTCCTCTCTCTTCTAATATTATTAAGGCAGCTCTGTCAGTCAATGAGTCAGCGGGAGGATTATTGACAAACAGCTCAACCAGGATAGCTAGAGAAACCAACCGTTGAGACTTTCCAGTAGTTTTTATTTGTCAGTGAGGATTTACATTTTAGTCTAATTTCTAAATGGTTTGAACAGATGAAGGAACGATTTTCAGAATAACCTACAGTTGGGAAGCATTGGTGCCTTACAGGCAATTCAGATTGTCGGTAGAGGACCTCGTCACTGAGGAATGTGGTTGTAATTTATTACATTTAGTAATTTAGCAGACACTTTAATCCAGAGCGATTTACATGAGCAATTAAGGGTGAAGTACCTTGCTCAAGGGTACATCGAGATATTTTTCACCTAGTCAGCTCAGGTTACCGAACCAGCGACCTTTCGGTTACTGGCCCAACGCTCTTATTAACTTCTTGCGTCGAGTTATCCCATATCCGGGAGCGTAATCATAGCCTCAAGCTCGTTAGCATAACGCAACGTTAACTATTCATGAAAATCGCAAATGAAATGAAAGAAATATATTGACTCACAAGCTTAGCCTTTTGTTAACCTCTTGAAACTCCCCATCCCGGATCCGGGATCGTGACTAAAGCCTCAGGCTCATTAGCATAACGCAACGTTAACGATTTCTGAAAATCGCAAATAAAATTCAAATAATGCGTTTGCTCTCAAGCTTAGCCTTTTCTTAACAACACTGTCATCTCAGATTTTCAAAAAATGCTTTTCAACCATAGCTACACAAACATTTGTGTAAAAGTATTGATAGCTAGCATAGCATTAAGCCTAGCATTCAGCAGGCAACATTTGGCAAAATCAAGAAAAGCATTCAAATAAAATAATTTACCTTTGAAGAACTTCGGATGTTTTCAATGAGGAGACTCTCAGTTAGATAGCAAATGTTCAGTTTTTCCAAAAAGATAATTTGTGTAGAAGAAATCGCTCCGTTTTGTTCATCACGTTTCGCTAAGAAAAAAAAACGAAAATTCAGTCATTACAACGCCGAACTTTTTCAAAATTAACTCCATAATATCGACAGAAACATGGCAAACGTTGTTTAGAATCAATCCTCAAGGTGTTTTTCACATATCTATTCGATGATAAATCATTCGTCGCAGTTTACTTTCTCCTCTGAAGCAAATGGTAAAATGCACGCAGCTGGAGATTACGCAATAATTTCGACGGAGGACACCAAGCGGGCACCTGGTAAATGTAGTCTCTTATGTTCAATCTTCCAATGATATGCCTACAAATAAGTCACAAAGCTGCAGACACCTTGGGGAAACGACAGAAAGAGAAGGCTCATTGCTGGCACATTCACAGCCATATAAGGAGACATTGGAACACAGCGCCCTCAAAATCTGGGACATTTCCTGTTTGAAATTTCATCTTGGTTTCGCCTGTAGCATCAGTTCTGTGGCACTCACAGATAATATCTTTGCAGTTTTGGAAACGTCAGAGTGTTTTCTTTCCAAAGCTGTCAATTATATGCATATTCGAGCATCTTTTCGTGACAAAATATCTTGTTTAAAAGGGGAACTTTTTTTGTCCAAAAATTAAAAGAGCCCCCCATATCGAAGAAGTTAACCGCTAGGCTACATGTCACCATTTATGATTGATCGCTAGGCTACATGTCATCATTTATGATTGATCGCTGGGCTACCTGTCATCATTTATGACTGATCGCTAGGCTACATGTCATCATTTATGATTGATCGCTGGGCTACCTGTCATCATTTATGACTGATTGCTAGGCTACCTGTCAAATTGTATGATTGATCGCTAGGCTACATGTCATAATTTATGATTGATCGCTGGGCTACCTGTCATCATTTATGACTGATCGCTAGGCTACCTGTCAAATTGTATGCTTGATCGCTAGGCTACCTGTCATCTCTTATGATTGATTGCTAGGCTACCTGTCATCTTTTATGATTGATTAGCTAGGCTACCTGTCATCTCTAATGATTGATCGCTAGGCTACCTGTCATCGTATATGATTGATTGCTAGGCTACCTGTCATATTATATGATTGATTGCTGGGCTACCTGTCATATTATATGATTGATAGCTAGGCTACCTGTCATCTCTAATGATTGATCGCTAGGCTACCTGTCATCTTATATGATTGATCGCTTTTAGGCTACCTGTCATATTATATGATTGATCGCTAGGCTACCTGTCATATTATATGATTGATCGCTAGGCTACATGTCATATTATATGATTGATCGCTAGGCTTAACTGCTAGGCTACATGTCATCTCTTATGATTGTGTCTACTGGTTTTTTTATTCTTTGTGTATTTATTATGCTTCTGCATGATTGTAGTATCTGCTGGTAGTCTACTCTAACTTTTATTTGCTTGATCTTGTCATGCAGGACTGTTTAAAAAAAATATATACTTTGGTCTAAATGAGACTGGTAGTCCCTACTGATTAAATAAAGGTTAAATAAAAATGGAAATGAATATATAAATGCCTGTAGGCCTCTGCTACAGTCTACAGTCTTTTCACATACTGGTAGTCTCTAGTGAGTCTACTGGTAGTCTACTGGTGAGTCTACTGGTGAGTCTACTGGTAGTCTACTGGTGAGTCTACTGGTAGTCTACTGGTGAGTCTACTGGTGAGTCTACTAGGTAGTCTACTGGTAGTCTACTGTGAGTGAGTCTACTGGTAGTCTACTGGTAGTCTACTGGTGAGTCTACTGGTAGTCTACTGGTGAGTCTACTGGTAGTCTACTAGTGAGTCTACTGGTAGTCTACTGGTGAGTCTACTGTAGTCTACTGAGTCTACTGGTAGTCTACTGGTGAGTCTACTGGTAGTCTACTGGTAGTCTACTGAGTCTACTGAGTCTACTGGTAGTCTACTGGTAGTCTACTGGTGAGTCTACTGGTAGTCTACTGGTAGTCTACTGGTGAGTCTACTGGTAGTCTACTGGTAGTCTACTGTAGTCTACTGGTAGTCTACTGGAGTCTACTGGTGAGTCTACTGGTAGTCTACTGGTGAGTCTACTGGTGAGTCTACTGGTAGTCTACTGGTAGTCTACTGGTAGTCTACTGGTAGTCTAGTGAGTCTACTGGTAGTCTACTGGTAGTCTACTGGTAGTCTACTGGTGAGTCTACTGGTAGTCTACTAGTCTACTGGTGAGTCTACTGGTAGTCTACTGGTAGTCTACTGGTAGTCTACTGGTGAGTCTACTGGTAGTCTACTGGTGAGTCTACTGGTAGTCTACTAGTCTACTGGAGTCTACTGGTAGTCTACTGAGTCTACTGGTGAGTCTACTGGTAGTCTACTGGTAGTCTACTGGTAGTCTACTGGTAGTCTACTGGTAGTCTACTTGAGTCTACTGGTAGTCTACTGGTAGTCTACTGGTAGTCTACTGGTGAGTCTACTGGTAGTCTACTGGTAGTCTACTGGTAGTCTACTGGTAGTCTACTGGTAGTCTACTGGTAGTCTACTGGTAGTCTACTGGTGAGTCTACTGGTGAGTCTACTGGTAGTCTACTGGTAGTCTACTGGGAGTCTACTGGTGAGTCTACTGGTAGTCTACTGGTAGTCTACTGGTAGTCTAGTGAGTCTACTGGTGAGTCTACTGGTGAGTTTACTGGTAGTCTACTGGTAGTCTACTGGTAGTCTACTGGTGAGTCTACTGGTAGTCTACTGGTAGTCTACTGGTAGTCCCATGAGACCATGTTGACAGATAAGAGAACAAGAGAAATAGTATGAAACTAAAGAGACCCGACCCTCACATTGCAACACAGAAACACAATAAAGAGAAAAATAGTATATGTTGTGGAGGCTTAAAACTAAAGAGCCCCAACCCTCACATTGCAACACATAAACACAATAAAGAGAGAAATAGTATATGTTGTGGAGGCTTGAAACTAAAGAGACCCGACCCTCACATTGCAACACAGAAACACAATAAAGGTTATGTCAGTCAAAGTAAATGATGTTTATAACGCGAATGCTTTATCAGAGGCAACACCAGGTGTGATCTATAATGAATTCCTTAAGTGTGATCCCATTAACCCCTCCTCTGGATTAAATTAAACTGAAGAGGAAAAGATTAATTAAAGATAATTTAGCACATGGTTAAGACCACCGTGATTTATTTATGCATTATTTTTTGAGTGATTGGAGACTTCTTTCACCATGGTGTCCTTTAACCTTTTCACGTCTTAGAGACCTGCACTCGCAGATTCTGAAGAAATGAGTGTGTTTCCCCCACCTGGTGTAGAGGGCCCATGTTTTCTGTCATTTAGTGAGTTAGTTGTTTTACCAGCCAGAAACACTTGTAAATAAGTATTTGAATGAATGCTTTGAAGTGGTATCCTCTGGGCTCCAATGCATCTTGCTTGATGAATGTTTGTTTTTTCAATTTAATTCAATTCAATTCGACATACACTTGGAATGTCCTTTAGGCGAACAACACACTTCCATTCCTGTAAAGGAATCCTGTCTTTGTTCCCATTCTGCTGATGCTGCATGCTGATCTAACTCATCAGGGATCCACAGCAAGACTGTTTGATTATGTGTCAAGTCATTTTATGTGGTGTGTTTAAGAATCTGAGCATGCATAAAAGATATGAAGCAAAGCCTATCCAATCTCCTCTGTCCAATATCCAAGCAGAGAGAGTGAGAGGGAGAGGAGATGGTGGGAGAAGTGAGGAGGGGAGAGGAAATGAGTGAGGACTGGGGAGGTGAGGAGAGAGAGATGAGGGGAGAGGAGAGGAGAGTAGAATCACTAAAGACTTAAAATGGTCCTAACAAACTTGCACAGTCGAGAAGAAGGCTCGACAGACGCCTCTTCCCCTCAGAAGGTTGAAAAAGTTTGTCATAGGCCCTCATTTCCTCAAAAAGTTCTACAGCTGTACCATTGAGAGCATCTTGACTGGCTGCATCACTTCCTGGTATTGCAGAAGCACCAGACTCCATTGCATGGCGTAACAGAAGGTGATGTGAACAGCCCTATATATATACCTTCTGTAACCTTCTGTTACGCCATGCAATGGAGTCTGGTGCTTCTGCAATACCAGGAAGTGATATATATATAATATATATATATATAATATATATAATATATATATAATATATTATATATAATATATATCAGGCAGTGTGGTACGAAGGACCGCAAAATCCAGCCACCTGATATAGAGGGCCTATGCTGAACTTTTTCAACCTCCTGAGGGGGAAAAGGTGCTGTCACGCCTTCTTCACAGCTGTGCGTATGTGTGTGGACCATCTTAAGTCCATTGGGACCCCAAGGAACCTGAAGCTCCTGACGCTCTCCACTGCAGTCCCATTGATGTGGATGGTGACAAGCTAGGAGGGGACAATGATGTTGAACTCTGAGCTGTCGTCAGTGAACAGTATTCTCACGTAGGTATCTCTCTTATCTAGGTGGGTGAAGGCAGTGTGGAGTGCAATTGAAATTACGTCGTTTATAACCAGCCTCTTTAATAAGAACCTCATGATTACAGATGTGAGTGCTAAAGGGCGGTGGTCAGTGTGGCATGACGCCTTAGAGTTCTTAGGAACAGGAATGATGGTGGTCATTTTGAAATGTGGGGATTACAGACTGGGATTGAAAATGACTGTGCATATGCCTACCAGCTGTTCTGTTGCTCTGAGAATTCGCATACCGTCTGGCCCAGCAGCTCATCGAGTGTTGACCTGATTAAAGACCTTCTCAGGTCGGCCTCAGTGAGCGAGATCACCCAGTCCTCTGGTTTGGTGGGGGTATGCAAGGTACGGTGTTGTTATCGTCTGTAATGGTTTTCTTCCTGGGAAGGAGAGGTGGACCAAAACGCAGCGTGGTTAGGGTTAAACATCTTTAATAAAGACGAATACCGGGAAAACACTACAACTATACAAAACAATAAATGTGAAAACCGAACCAGTCCTGTGTGGTGAAACAGACACAGAAACAATCACCCACAAATCCCAACACAAAACAGGCTGCCTAAATATGGTTCCCAATCAGAGACAATGACTAACACCTGCCTCTGATTGAGAACCATATCAGGCCAAAACACAGAAACAGACAAACAAGACATACAACATAGAATGACCACACAGATCACACCCTGACCAAACAAAACATAGAAACATACAAAGCAAACTATGGTCAGGGTGTGACATCGTCAAAGTGTGCATGACATGCCTTGAGTTGGTCAGGTAGAGAGGCATCGTTGAGCAGATCACGGCTGGGTCTTTCTTTGTAATGCATAATGGTCTGTAGCGTCGGAGCTTGTGCGATACCACTTTAATCTTAAATTGACCTTTTGCATAGAGGTAGCCGTAACGGGACTTCTGGCACTTGTTCCTTTCCTCGGCGGTAGCATCAGGGTTGTCTGGGATAGCCCTGTGTGTGGTAGCCCTGTCCTTTAGTTTAGCACCAATCTCTGTGTTAATCCGGGGCTTTTGATTGGGGAAGCAGCGAACCCTCACTGCGGGGATGCGTTTCCTTATGAAGCCGATGACAGAGGCGTTGTTTTTCTCAACGGCATCTCGGTATATTATTCTATCAGTGCTAGCAAAGCAGTAATATAATCTCTGATTCTGATGACCATATCTCAATTGAGCGAGTTACGGGTACTTCCTCTTTGAGTTTCTGCTTGTAAACAGGAAGCAGGTGTACGGAGTTATGATCTGATTTTCCCGAATGGAGGGCGAGGGAGGGCCTTTTATGCTTACTTGTGGGTAGAATGATAGTTGTCTAGGACTTTATCACCCCTAGTGGCGTTGGAGATGTGTTGATGGAAGCATCATGTGTCTTAATGACACAAATTTAAAATCGCCAGCGATGAGGAAGGAAGCCTCTGGTTGTAAGTTTTCCTGCTTGCCTCGGGCAGTTTGTGAAGTGCCAGCTTGTTATATTACTTGTCCATAGGTGGAACGTATACAACAGTAAAGATAACAGCTGAAAACTCCATAGGGAGGAAGACGGGACGACATATGACTATCGGGTATTTTAAGATGGTTGGACAATGGTTCGGGAATACCACTCTGCAAGAGTCAAAACACCATTTGTTGTTGACGAAGAGGCAAACTGCTCCCCCTCTCGATTTCCCTGACTCTACTGCCCTGTCCACACTTTGAATGGAGAATCCATCGAGTTGGACAGCCATGGGGGGATATGTTGTCTGAAAAACAAATCTACAAACGGAGGTCATTCATCTTATTGTCAAGTGACTGTAGAATGGAGGGAAGAGGTGGCCGGTTTTCCTTTCACCTTGATCCCACCAGGATTCCCCCCTTTGCTGCCTCTATAACGCCAGCATTTCCTCTTGGGGTACCACAAAAATTGGGTCAAAATTGCAGAAAGAGACCAAGGCAGATGGGTCGAAGTTGAATTGAGGGTATAAACTGCTTATCTGACATTCAAAAGGTGTTGTCAGTTAAAATAAATGATAGTGGATACATTTTGTAAAAACAAAGTTTTAAAAAACACCAAAAGAATGACACTAAAAAAATTTGCAGTTTATTCAGAGCTCGCAATCTTTTTTTAAATCATAGACTATTTCCTTTTCTGTCTGCTGTTGGGAAATTAGCTTGTGTAAAGGATTCACACTGCTTGCTTAGTGTGTCATGCCTTGGTCTTAGTATTTTGTGTTTTCGTTAATTAGTTGGTCAGGCCAGGGTGTGACATGGGTTTATGTTGTTGTATTTCATAGTGGGTTTTTTTGTAGTATTTGGGATTGCGGCGAGGGGTGTTGTATAGGCTTCACATACCTCAATCAGAGTCAGGTGATCTCGTTGTCTCTGATTGGGAACAAAGGGTTTCACTTTGTATTTCGTGGGTGATTGTTCCTGTCCTCCTTGTAGTGTTCACCAGATAGGCTGTAATAGGTTACCCCATTTATAAGTTAGTGTAGTCATTTGTTCCATTAAAGAACATGGACACATTTTAAGGACTTTCTTTGAAGAAGAAAATAGTGAGTACCAAGTTTTCGATTTGTCACATACCTCCAACCCGGGATCGCAAACCAAAGTGAACTGAATCCTCCTTCAAGCATGTTGCCCCACTTTCAAGTCCATGAAGAAGAAAATTCTCCATGTGTTTCTCCAGGAAGAAAATTCTCCAAGTGTTTCTCCAGGAAGAAACTTCTCCATGTGTTTCTCCATGAAGAAAATTCTCCATGTGTTTTTCCAGGAAGAAAATTCTCCATGTGTTTCTCCATGAAGAAAATTCTCCAAGAGTTTCTCCAGGAAGAAAATTCTCCAAGTGTTTCTCCATGAAGAAAATCCAAGAGTTTCTAAGACCCAACTGCAGACTGTTTGTCCATGATATCAATATTTATTGTGACAAAAGCGGCAGACAAACAAAAGGTCAAGGCAGGCAGGGGTCAGGGACAGGAAGAGTGGTCATGTGGGCGGGTACAGGGTCAGGACAGGCAAGGGTTAAAAACCAGGAGGACGAGAAAAAGAAAGAGGAGACAAACAGGAGTGGAGACAAAACATTGGTTGACTTGAACAAACAAGATGAACTGGCAGAAAACACTGGTGTAAATACCCAGAGGATAAGTGGGGAAGATGGGCGACACCTGGAGGGGTGTAGACAAGCACAAGGACAGGTGATAGAGATCAGGGAATGACACCATGTGTTTCTTCAGGAGAACATTTCTCCACATGTTTCTCCACAAATAAATGTCTCTATGTGCCACACTTGGTTTATGATATTGAAACTGCTGCCCTCATATGACTGAGACCAACCTTAAAGCTATGCCCTCATCATCGTGACTGAGACCATGTAGACTTAAAGCTATGCCCTCATCATCGTGACTGAGACCATGTAGCTCTTAAAGCTATGCCCTCATCATCGTGACTGAGACCATGTAGCTCTTAAAGCTATGCCCTCATCATCATGAGTGAGACCATGCAGCAGCTCTTAACTTCTTTGATATAGGGGGCGCCTTTGTAATTTTTAGATAAAAAAACGTTCCCGTTTTAAACAAGATATTTTGTCACGAAAAGATGCTCGACTATGCATATAATTGACAGCTTTGGAAAGAAAACACTAGATATTGTCTGTGAGTGCCACAGAACTAATGCTACAGGCGAAACCAAGATGAAATTTCATACAGGAAATGCCCCAGATTTTGAATGCGCTGTGTTCCAATGTCTCCTTATATGGCTGTGAATGCGCCAGGAATGAGCCTACACTTTCTGTCGTTTCCCCAAGGTGTCTGCAGCATTGTGACGTATTTGTAGGCATATCATTGGAATATTGACCATAAGAGACTACATTTACCAGGTGCTTGGTGTCCTCCGTCGAAATTATTGCTCCAGCGTCCACTTTCCCATTTGGTTCAGAGGAGAAACACAACTGCCACGAATGATTTATCATCGAACAGATATGTGAAAAACACCTTGAGGATTGATTCTAAACATCGTTTGCCATGTTTCTGTCGATATTATGGAGTTAATTTGGAAAAAAGTTCAGCATTGTAATGACTGAATTTTCGTTTTGTTTTTCTTAGCCAAACGTGATGAACAAAACGGAGCAATTTCTCCGACACAAATAATCTTTTTGGAAAACTGAACATTTGCTATCTAACTGAGAGTGAAAACATCCGAGGTTCTTCAAAGTTAAATGATTTTATTTGAATGCTTTTCTTGTTTTTGTGAAAATGTTGCCTGCTGAATGCTAGGCTTAATGCTATGCTAGATATCAATACTCTTACACAAATGCTTGTGTAGCTATGGTTGAAAAGCATATTTTGAAAATCTGAGATGATAGTGTTGTTAACAAAAGGCTAAGCTTGTGAGGCAATATGTTTATTTAATTTAATTTGCGATTTTCATGAATAGTTAACGTTGCGTTATGCTAATGAGCTTGAGGCTATGATTACGCTCCCGGATACGGGATTGCTCGACGCTAGAGGTTAAAGCTATGCCCTCATCATCGTGAGTGAGACCCTGCAGCTCTTAAAGCTATGCCCTCATCATCGTGAGTGAGACCCTGTAGCTCTTAAAGCTATGCCCTCATCATCGTGATTGAGACCCTGCAGCTCTTAAAGCTATGCCCTCATCATCGTGAGTGAGACCCTGTAGCTCTTAAAGCTATGCCCTCATCATCGTGAGTTAGACCCTGTAGCTCTTAAATCTATGCCCTCATTGATTGATCTTAGGTTACACCTGCATCTGTGTGTACGGGACTGCAGCATCACGCCCATGGCTGGTGAACGGGTCTGAAATGCCTGGATGGCTGAATATAAATCACAGGTGTTCGTTCTGTCTCCTCCCTTACACAGAGAGGGGGAGGGTCTGAGGTTTGTTTTGTTATATCACAGGAATGACAAGGATAATGTCTGACTGTTTATAAAGCATCAGGCCTGGTAATGCTGCAGGGTGTTGCAGGTAATACCTAGAAACCAGTATTCTAAAACACCTAGAACACATTACCCTAGAACATCTAATACACCTAAAAAAACTAAAACACTTTGATCCCAGTATTCTAGAACACCTAGAATTCCTAGAACACCCAGAACACATAGAACACCTTAAACACCTAAAACACTTATAACACAGTATTCTAGAACACATAGAACACCTAGAAAACCTAGAACACCTAGCATACCTAGAACACCTAGAACACATAGAACCCAGGAGTCTAGAACACCTAAAACACCTAAAACACTTAGAAAGTATTCTAGAACACATAGAACACCTAGAACACCTAGAAAACCTAGAACACTTAGAAATCAGTATTCTAGAACACCTAGAACATCTAAAACACATATATCCCAAGAACCAAGAACCAACCAGATGATGAGAAATACACTGAGATTGGAAGATTGGGGGGACCCTCTGAGATGGAGATGGAGGTGGGGACTGGAACCTCTCTGAGATGGAGGTGTGGACTGGAACCTCTCTGAGATGGAGGTGGGGACTGGAACCTTTCTGAGGTGGAGGTGGGGTTTGGAACCTATCTGAGATGGAGGTGGGGACTGGAACTGCTCTGAGATGGAGGTTGGGACTGGAACCTATCTGAGATGGAGGTGGGGACTGGAACCTCTGAGATGGAGGTGGAGACTGGAACCTTTCTGAGGTGGAGATTGGGACTGGAACCTTTCTGAGGTGGAGGTGGGGTTTGGGGTTTGGAACCTGAGGTGGAGGTGGGGTTTATGAGATGGAGGTGGGGACTGGAACCTTTCTGAGGTGGAGGTGGGGTTTGGAACCTCTCTGAGATGGAGGTGGGGACTGGAACCTTTCTGAGGTGGATGTGGGGTTTGGAACCTATCTGAGATGGAGGTGGGGACTGGAACCGCTCTGAGATGGAGGTTGGGACTGGAACCATCTGGAGATGGAGGTGGGGACTGGAACCTCTGAGATGGAGGTGGGGACTGGAACCTGACTACTCCCCAACACCATTAAGGACAGAGCAGGAGGTTGGGACTGGAACCATTCTGAGATGGAGGTGGGGAACAGGGGACTGAGAGGACTACTCCCCAACACCATTAAGAGCAGACACTGATCATTAGGACTACTCCCCAACACCATTAAGGACAGAACTCATACACCATTAAGGACTACTCCCCAACACCATTAAGGACAGAGCACACTGCTCATTAGGACTACTCCCCAACACCATTAAGGACAAAGCACTGCTCATTAGGACTACTCCCCAACACCATTAAGGACAGAGCACTGATCATTAGGACTACTCCCCAACACCATTAAGGACAGAGCACTGCTCATTAGGACTACTCCCCAACACCATTAAGGACAGAGCACTGATCATTAGGACTACTCCCCAAACCACAGAGCATTAAGGACTACTCCCCAACACCATTAAGACAGAACACTGATCATTAGGACTACTCCCCAACACCATTAAGGACAGAACACTGATCATTAGGACTACTCCCCAACACCATTAAGGACAGAACACTGCTCATTAGGACTACTCCCCAACACCATTAAGGACAGAACACTGCTCATTAGGACTACTCCCCAACACCATTAAGGACAGAACACTGCTCATTAGGACTACTCCCCAACACCATTAAGGACAGAACACTGATCATTAGGACTACTCTCCCCAACACCATTAAGGACAGAACACTGCTCATTAGGACTACTCCCCAACACCATTAAGGACAGAACACTGATCATTAGGACTACTCCCCAACACCATTAAGGACCATTAAGAACACTAGGATCCCCAACACCATTAAGGACAGAGCACTGACTACTACCCCAACACCATTAAGGACAGAGCACTGCTCATTAGGACTACTCCCCAACACCATTAAGGACAGAGCACTGATCATTAGGACTACATTAAGGACAGAGCACCCCAACACCCATTAAGGACAGGACAGACACTGCTCATTAGGACTACTCCCCAACACCATTAAGGACAGAACACTGCTCATTAGGACTACTCCCCAACACCATTAAGGACAGAACACTGCTCATTAGGACTACTCCCCAACACCATTAAGGACAGACCACTGCTCATTAGGACTACTCCCCAACACCATTAAGGACAGAACACTGCTCATTAGGACTACTCCCCAACACCCAACACTGATCATTAGGACTACTCCCCAACACCATTAAGGACAGAGCACTGCTCATTAGGACTACTCCCCAA